>NW_018165005.1:185706-243604 GCF_001263595.1 Phalaenopsis equestris | reverse complement strand
ACCCTGCATAAAAACCAAAACTATTAGGATAGCCAGAAAACCAAAACCTAAAACCAAAATTAAAATCAATCAAGATAAAAGTCACCGCCACAATATTCAAAATATAAAACAATTCAAAATTTAATCACAAACATCATCAAAACTACAACTGCAATTAAATTAAGATGTCTCTATCAGATGATTGGGAATCCCTCGGAGGAGGTAACCTACAGTTGCTAATGAGACTTCCCACGGTCTAAATGAAATTATGGAACTCTTTAAGTTGAGTTTAATAAATTCATTTGGACCAAGTGAATCTAATAGAAAATAGTGGTGCAGGAATGAGGGAACCGTGGGATCCTAACTGGTGTCGCTCTAATCAACTTTAACATCCCCCATAAAATTTAAAGAACTACAACCATAGGGCCACCTGATTTGACATCATAACTTGACACCCTAAAAAACTTAAACTCATCACGGCAATGAGCTTGGAGCTAGCATGGTGGGCAGCACAATCATCTTCAACAGCAAAACATGTCTTCCCCAACTAAACCAACTTCTTTCCTTAGAATTGAACAACCAAGCCATAGGATTTTGAGGTTGTCTGCTTATGTAACATAAATCATCACCTTATCTTTAGGCCTTTGCACAATCACGTTGTGCAATCTAAGCTCTAACTCGCCTTAAGATTCCAAGGTTGTCGTTCGTCGCGACCTAAACCCTCACATCTTCCAGGCTATTTGTGGGATCATTTCACACGAGTATAAGCCCTGATTAAATACAATTGGCAGGATGAAACACCTAAATATTTTTCCTCAAAACTAAAGCCAAACAATAGGATATACCAAGAAGTCACCGAGGTTCTCCTCCGGATTATTGACATCCCCTAGTTCTTCCTCCTTTAGATTCTAAAAACAAAATGCTCCAAATTTGAGCCAATCCCATTTCACACCTCTTTGTCTGATATCGTTGAAAAGTCCTATCCTTTGACCTCATTTAAGATAATATTTTTTTTATTTTTATTGAGATTTTTCTTAGGTGACTTCGGTCATTTAAGATGTAATTAACTATAAAGGCTTGCCCTTATAGGAAGTTCGTCTGAACCCAACTTAATATAAACCCTATTTATTTCTTCATATTAGATAAAGGAAATTGTCGACAAATAAAATGGTTTTGCAAACCAAACGGATGTTATATATTTCTTAGTTTATTTGATTGAGCCTCATCCTCAAGTCTTGTGTTTATCCTTAGGGATAGATACAGAGTTTGAGGTACAGTGCTCTTTCATTTAAACTATAAAAAATATGGGGTCAGTTTGATTTCATATTTTCCTAAAATTAAAAAGAGTTTGCATTGGGTGTGATGGCAATCATTAATACTTAACAATAGACTCTCCTAGTTGGCAATCTAAAAACACCTAAGTTTTTCTTTTACGATCATTGTCTAACCCCATGCATCATGTAAAAATACCTAACATAGTAAGGACATATTTTTTATTCTTTATTAGTATTATTGTAAACCCACTAAAAAACTAACTTGGATAAATCAAGCTTGTAAAGAAGGATGTAGGTGCTGCCTTCAATTATAATAATCTAGATTGTTCATTTGAAGTAGTTGCCAACACTCCACACCAAAAAAAATAGTTTTTCATTGTGGCATGTATGTTTGCAAATATGTAGAACTCATTGTTTTTATAAACATAGTTAATTGGAGTGAGAAACAAAACTGAGAATAAAAGATGTTAATAATTATAGTTGATTGTGCATATGCATTATTTTGTTTGACACCCAAATGATAACATTATTTTACTTATTTTAGTTGTGCGCTCAATTGCAATTCATTTTTATGTCATTTTGTATTTGAGAGTATCTGAATTGCGCTCACTTGTAAGTTTTCATATGGTTAACTATAGTACAACCATGTTAATATCCTATATCTCTTAAGTACAATATGGGAGTATTCCATTTTTTATTTATTTTATGATTAGGAAGATTTGAATTCAATGTTATATGTTCATAGTTTCATATAAATTTCTTGAGTATGATAGTATTTCTTAAATACAACATGATTTTACTAAAGAAAAAAATAAGCATAATCATGTTTTTATGAAGAAATAAGCATTCAAATAATAATTCTCATGTGAATACATAGTGAACAACATCGTTAGACTAAAGAAAAAAGTGAGTACAACCATATTGTACTAAAAAAAAAAGTATCCAAATAATCAATCACATGCTAAAATATGGTGTACAACATGATTATAATGAAAAAAATACAACTATGTTATATTGAATAAATAAACATCCAAATAATCAATCTCATGCTCAAAAATATTTTACACCATGTTGTATTGAAGAAAAGCATAAAAAATTATTTATATTATACTTTATTGAAAAAAATATTAAATATTAGCATAAAACTTCATTGGATGAGATGGAAATAAATGTGCAACCCTATAAGCAAAGGTGGTCTTGGTTTTCGTTCACTTATGGAAACTATGCATCTTAGTTTTATGAAATTATGGATGAATTTTCGTAATGATAAGTCTCTCTGGCTTGAAGTTGGGTTTGGGCTAGGCTAACCATAACATTGAGCCCAATTGATTGATCAATTTGGTGTAGATGATTGTCATGAAGGGTTTAGAAAAGTTTTGTGATGATTTTGAATTGATTTGGAGGTTCAATTCGAGGGATTTTGGGCATGTGGTCAATTTAGCGGTGTTGGGTTAGACTTGGGCTTAGGTTGGGCTAGATTTGGGTTAACTCTAAATTGATGGTTGAAAATGGTCTAGTGGAGTATTATTAAGAGTTCTCAATATCAATTGGGTGTCAATTTTGGGGTTTGGGCATTCAATTAGATGACATTTGGAGACATGGCCAAATTGGGGCAAATTTGGGGATTTTAAACTTGGGTTAAAATTGAGTGGAATTGAGGCTTGATCAAGACCAATTGAGGGTTATTTTTGTATTTTTGGCAAATTTGGGGGTATTTTGGTAATTTTGGAAATTTTGGGTGGTTTTGGGCAATTTGAGTATTTTCAAATGGCTTGAAAAGTATTTTCAAAGTGGTTTTGGGCAATTTGAGTATTTTCAAATGGCTTGAAATGATTATTGAACAAATTTAAGTATTTTGGGTAAAATTGGGATTTTTGGCCAAATTTAGGGTTCGGGAGTGTTTAGGTAATTTGGGTAGATCTAGTCAACAACTTTTGGGTTTAGGGTTACGAGTGAAAGTGAGTGAAAGTGAGTACAACTGAATGAACCAACTCCAGGACAACATCTAGGGTCAACCTTAAGGCCAAGCAGTCCTATGGGGACTCACCTTGAGCTCTCAAATATTGACCCCACCTACTAAGTGCTAGAGGTTTTGACCAATATGTGGAACTTCAAGTTAAGAAAAAAAATGGCTTAGATTTTCTAATGATGAGGGTTGCTTTTTCTAGTTCTTAAGGAATAGTCAATAGGAAATTCTATGGCTAGACCCTAGGCTACTAAAGAGGAAAAACTAAACCTCAACCAAAAGTGAGGTCAACAAGGTCATTGAATTTTTTTTGTAGCCATTACTTCAATTAAAGCATAAGGGTCTTGAAATTTTTTTGACATCAATGAACCACCAGTAGCGACATCGATAATGAATTTAAGAGATCCAACTACTCCATTGTAAAAAGTTTGAATTATTAACCAATGTGGTATAGCATGTTGTGGATACTTTCTTAAGAGTTTTATAAATCATTCTCATGCTTCATAAATAGATTCCCCTTGAAACTGACAAAAAGATGTAATATCATTTCGATGTAATATCAAAAGATGTAATATCATTTCTAAGCTTCACAGTTTTTTAAGGTGGAATATATTTAGCAAGAAATTTCTGCGCTAAATCACTCCAAGTTCTGATAGATCCAAGTGATAACGAATGTAACCATATCTTATCTTTATCCCTAGGTGAGAAAAAAAAATAATCTAAGTGTTATAACATCATCAGATACACCATCATATTTAAATGTATCACATAATTCTAGAAAATTGGCAAGATGTAAATTTGGTTCTTCAGTTGTTGCTCCTCAAAACTGATTATTTGATACCATTTAGATAATAACAGGTTTAAGCTCAAATGAATTAGCCACTACAGTGGGTTTTTGAATACTACATTGAAGTTCATCCACCGTAGGGTTTGCATAATCTCTGAAAGGTTCTAAACTCTGAAAGGTCTAAACTCTTCATCATTTTGATTATTTTGATTAGTCATTTCTAGAAAATTTTCACTGATTTTTATTTTTTTAATTTTTCTAATAGTTCTTTCTAATTCAAAATCGTAAGGCACAAGTCGTGTGAAACCTGAACTACGCATATATTACTATAAAACACATAAAATAAAATGAAATAAAATGAAAAAAAACAAACAAACAAGAACTTTATATAAAAATGACACTACAATATTCCTAAAATAAATCTTAAAGTTTAAATAAAACTTAATAAAAATCTTTTGTTCTAAAAACTTCTTTTGAAAATACTTTTTTGCAAATTACTATTATATTTTTCCTTCTTTCCCCGGCAACAACGCCAAAAACTTGATCCTGATTTTCTATATAGATAGATGTAAAATGCGATGTATGCAATTAATTTCCTTAATAGATATTCTTAATTTGCAACGGCGCCAAAAAAATGGTTCCAGGCAAAAGCTAGGTAAATCTTTCACTATGAAGCAAATAAGAATGCAATTATAGTTTTAAATATGGGATACGATGCAAGTATACATATCATTGTCAAGTAATATAGAACTTTCTGATTAAGTCCCGAATATCGAACCCACGGGGAGAACTAGATTTAGATAACAAAATTTTGCTTAGCAATATATTCTTACCAATATATTCTTGCTTAGCAATATATTCTTACATAAACTTAAGATGCTAAATTAGGGATGAAAGTTTGATTTTTTTTATAATTTTTGATAATTTGAAATTAAAGTAAGCAACTAATTAAATTAACTAAAATATTTGCAAGATGAAGGCAATATAAATAAAATATCTTTTTCCTTATCATGAATCAGTGATAAATATAAAAATTTTGTAGTGGAATTATGTTAAATGTGTTGTGCCAAATAAGAGCAATAATATTCTTTACCCTTCTTAGAGATGCTATAAAGAATATTGGATAATCTATAATTTGGATAGTTTTGAAGACCGACTAAGCAGGGAGTATACTTGATCTCACTCTAGAGTTCCTTCTTCTCCCTCCACCTGGGGCCAACATCTCGTATCAAAACTTAAAACAACAGAACAAATTGGGGGCTTTAGCCTGTCACTCTAAATTCCTCTAATTCTACACCGTTGAAAAGTTTATTTCCCTATTTATTTGCACTCAACCCCATAAACTACATTCACATTCATGAAATCAATATGTGATTCCAACCATTTGTTGACTAAGACAATACCATCTTGGATCTTATATGTTCTCACAACAGGTGTTCTTAATCGGCCAAATCAAGAAGTAAATAAAGTGCAATGTTTTGAATCATCACAACTTCTTCCAACATTGAAGTCTAATACTTCATAGAACTTCCTTTAAATATTTAATCACATATCATTTTAAGGAAAAAAATAAAGAAAACTACTCAGAATTCATGAAGAAAACACAACCACACATGAGTTTAAAAGTAGAAATCATGCACACAAACAGGAAATCTAAACTAAAACTAAGTGTAGACACAAATATAAACACTTATATCAGGTTCTCTACACCAAATGTCTTAAAATTACTTTGAATTCTCCTCGTTCTCTCACAATACAAAATAACAATCAAAAAAAAATAAAATAAAATAAAATAAAGGTGGCCGGCGGCGACGACGGTAATGGAATTTTATGGATGTTTGGCCTCTAGCGGCGACGATTTTGATGATCTGAGTCTTCTTTGATAAATCCAAAAGATAAATTGGTGTCCCTCAAAATGTGTCTCCATTCAACGAATCTTCTAGAAGTTTCCCCCTTAAAATCCATTTGAATGAATTTTCGTGTCCATGGGCTATTTCTCACGTTTTTATCAAGGATTGCTTTAAACACCTCTTCAAAAATCCGCTCAATTTAAATAATTCATCAAGTAACTCCTTCTGGCGCTTAAGCAGAGGGTACTTGGAGCTTAAGAGCGGAGCTTTTGGCGCTTAGGCGCCCTAGTTCATTTTTGCATTTTTCTTCATTTTTCTCCAAATTTGACCATTTTCCACTCCTTTTAGCATTTTCCATTTCCACTCCTTTTAGCATTTTCCCACTCCTTTTAGCATTTTCCATCCATTTGATTATACCTGTAAGAAAAACACAATAAAATCTTTCATTAAAGTGTAATATCTCAAAAATAGGTATAAAAATGTGTATAAAAATACTATATATTTTAGATGTATCAGTAATGTAACTAAATCTCCTAAAAATGCATGCTTCAAATGTGCAGGAAGTGTTTTCAATTTTAGTTCATAAGGTTTCTCCATAGATGAAATCAAATTCTTATTACTTTCTGTTGGGTCTAATATTTCAAATTTTTCCTGAACATAATCCAAATCTTCTTTACTCACTTCCGTAGATTCATCTTGAATTTTATCCTCATCTTGATATTCCAAACATTCCTTTTCAAATTCCCTTTCAAATGTATTTTTAAAATATTCATGGCTTAGATATTCATTAATATACATTCTAAAGCATTCAATCTAAAGCATTCAATCTAAGCATTCAATCTCTTGCTCTTTTGCAGGGTATCTCATTGATTTTGCAATATTAAATGTAACCTTTTGCTAGCTAACTCTCATAGTTAGTTTTCCTTTATACACATCTATCAAATCTCTTCCAGTGGCAAGGAATGGTATTCCTAAAATGGTTGGAATTTCTTTATCTTCCTCCATATCTAATACAATAAAATCCATAAGAAAGATAATTTATTAACTTTTACGAAAACATCTTCTATAACTCCTTTAGGATAATTAATCGAACGATCAACTTACTGAAGAGTTACAGTTGTAGGTAACATATCTCCCAAACCCAACCTTTTAAAATTGATAATGACATAAGATTAATATTGACTCTTAAATCACATAAAGCTTTTTTAAAAAAAATCTTTCGCCAATAGCACAAGGAATTGTAAAACTTTCAGGATCTTTAAGTTATTCAGGAAGCTTTCTCTGAATTATTGCGCTACACTCTTCACTGAGTTCAACAGTATCATTATCTACAAACTACATTTTTTATTAGGTATATCCTTCATGAACTTCAAATAGCTTGGCATTTGTTCCAAAGCTTCAACAAATGGATTGTTTATCGTTATTTTCCTCAATATTCCTAAAAATTTTAAAAAATGGTTATCTCTATTTTTCTGCTTCAATTTTTGAGGAAATGGAGGTGGTGGTTTTTCTACAGTGATTTTCATTGGTTTAATAGGACATTGAGACCCAAAATGAAAATCTTCATCAAAATTTTCATTTTCCACCTCATCTTTTTCAACTTCAACTTCCACTTCTTTTTTAACTCTATTTTGTATTTCTTTTCCACTTTCTAGTTGAATAATCTCAATTTGCTCTTTGTTCTGATCTTTAGAATTTAATTCAACATTACTAGGCAACGTTCCTGGAGGTCTATTGCTAAGTGTGGTAGCAATACATCCCAATTGATTTTCCATGTTTCAAATTGCAACTCCTTAACTTTGTAATTGACTCCCCATTTGCAATATCAATTCTTCCATTGATAACTTTTTCTCCTTACTCTATAAATTATTAAAACTTGGAGGGTAGGTAATAAGGTTTATAAGTTGGATTTCCTATTGGAGTTTCCCAATGGGTCACAGTGTTGTTTCCCCATTGCGGATTTGCAGCATTAGAATTATTACTACTGGAACTAAAATTTGGATGATTCTTCCAACCAGGATTATAATAATTGACATAAGGATTATTAGAACAATTATTTAGTGCATTTAAGGTCTCATAAGAAGATTGATATTCTATCATTTGTTCCAATGAGTTTTCCTCAAGCACAGGTGATGTCTGAGAATAATTGATTCCACATTGATCTATCTTCTTTGATATAGCAGCTATTTGTACAACTAACATAGAAATTACATCTGAATCATGAATACTGGCTACTCTTTTTGAATTTGCTCTTTTAGAGGGCCATTGAATATTATTAGTAGACACCTCTTTTATTAAAGAATATGTTTCATTGAATGGTTTTGACATTAATGATCCACCAGCAGCAGCGTCAATTATCAATCTAAGAGATCCAATCAATCTATTATAATGAATTATTAATCAATCTAGCAATTCATGGTGTGGACACTTTCTAAGGAGATCTTTAAATCTTTCCCAAGCTTCATAAATTGATTCCCCTTCAAACTGATAAAAAGTTGAGTATCGTTTCTAGGCTTAGTAGTTCTTAAGGAAAGAAATATTTAGATAAAAATTTTTGTGATAAATCTCCCCAAATTCTGATAGATCCATGTGCTAAAGAGTTTAACCACATCTTAGTTTTATCCTTTAGTAAAAAAGGAAAAAGTCTAAGTCTAACGACATCATTCGACACTCCATCATATTTAAAAGTAACACACAATTCTAGAAAACTAGCAAAATGTAAATTAGGATCTTCAGTTGGTGTTCCCCCAAACTGATTATTTTGTATCATTTGGATAATAGTATGTTTTAAGCTCAAATGAATTGGTAGCTACAGCAGGGTTTTGTAAACTCAAACGAATTTCAACTGCTGTAGGATTAACATAATCTCTTAAAGGTCTCTGATGATGTTCATCTTCATTTCCAACATTACTTAAATTGCAAATCATTTTGCTATTATGATCTATCTATTTTTGTTGTTTTTCGATTTTTCTAATAGTTCTTTCTAACTCAGAATCATAAGGTACTAATTACTCCCCTTTAAAAATAATGTAAGATTAGGATCTTCAGTTGTTGTTCCCTCAAACTGATTGTTTTGTACCATTTGAATAATAGCAGGTTTAAGCTCAAATGAATTGGTAGCTACAACAAGGTTTTGTATACTCAAATGAATTTCATTTGTTGTAGGATTAACATAATCTTATAAAGGTCTCTGATGATGTTCATTTTCATTTCCAGCATTACTTAAATTGCAAATCATTTTGCTAATATGGTCTATCTCTTTTTGTTTTTTTCAAAATTTTCTATTAGTTCTTTCTAACTCAAAATCATAAGGTACTAAATACTCCCCTTTAAAAATAATGTAAGTATATGTATCACTCAAGTAATAAAGGACTCTAATGGAGTCTTAGATATCGATCTCACAGGGAAGTTGAAAATGTCTATAAGTAAAGTAAATTTTTAAGATTAATTTTTAAGATTATAATGTAAAGTACAATTTTTAAAACTACAAAAAGTAAAGTGAAAAGTTTTAATATTAAGTAACAAGTGAATGTTAGTTAAAACGCAGTTGAAAGACAAAGTTAACTAAATTAAATGCTAATCTTTCAAAAGTAAACTTACACAAACTAAACATTAGTTTTTGTGATGGAAATTTCAAATGTAAGAAAGCATCATTCCCCTTTACAAAGAGTATATGGATCGTAAAGAAATTAAAATCATTTGAAAATATATATAAAAACTGTTTTGTTCCAAATAGAAGCAATCATATTTTTTACTCTCTTCCGAGTGTATAAATAACATTGACTAATTCATAATTTGGTCCCTAATTCGTGGTTAGGCTATGAGGATACCGACTGTCACTTCAGAGCTTTCAGTACTCCCTCACCTGAGGGCTAACAATCTCCTATCAGTTTCCAATCAACTGGACCAAATTGAGGATTTTAATCTGTCACCTTAAAATCTCCAATTATGCATCAACAAAGTATATTTCCCTATTTATTTGCACCCAACTCCATGGATGAAATACTCTCCCATGAAATCAAATATGATTATCCCCATGTTGTAGAAATCATAACCCTTTCAGAACATATGTTTGTCAAGACATTTTGACATTTCAATTGATCGGATCGAAAATTAAATGAAGATAGGAGTTCAAATCATCATAAATTATTGATATTAAAGAACATATAAAATAAAATCAATTCTTCACAAAACCATATTTCAAAGTAGGAAGAAGGCTAAGAAATACTACTCAGAATTCATGAACACGAATTTCATATATAAAAACAAGTTTACAAAACAAAAGAAATAAAAGACACAACTTAACTCAAAATTATTGTCAAGCAAATCCCTAGAAGTTCTCTCCAAGTCTTTCTCTCTTTACAAGCACTCTCAATTCTCTCTTAGAAGTGTAATGAAGAAGAAGTATCTCACATTCCCTCTTCTCTTATAATCCTTGAAGAAAATCTCCAAGCCCTTAATATTTTTTCTCTCTCTCTCTATCTCTTCTTGTCGCCCCCTTTACATGCCACTCATTCTCTCTTCAAGCCCTAGACTTCCCTCTCTTTTATCAAAGGCTGCTTCCATCCAAAAAGAATTCAAAATTTCCTCCAAAATTCTATCCAAAACTCAACTCTTTTAAATTCAAAAGACATGTCCATCATCCCTTCATAAAAGAACCTTTCAAAGTGCCTAGATGAATTAAATCACTCTAATCGTGCAAAATTCATCTCGAACTGCCTTAATCTGCAAAAAGTCATCTTTGGCGCATCTTGCGCCAAATTTGGCATATCTTGCGCCAGCTCTCTATCAAATGCCGCATCATGTGCCAATCTTGTGCATCTTACACCAGTTTGTTGAACACCGCGCTGTTCTGGGTTTTAGCGCATCTTGCGCCACTTCTTTGTATATTGGCGCATCTTGCGCCAGTTTCCCAAAATTCATAGTTTTGGCTCCAAATTTCATCTTTATTGCTACTTTTGCTCCAAATACCTAAAATTGATATACCTGCAACAAAAAAAATGAAAATATCATTCTTTAAACTGTAATATCACAAAAAATAAGCATAAATGGTATACTTAAAACAACATATTTTTTTGTTGTATTACACGTGCATCACCCAGTTCAGCTAGATGATCAGATGATTAACTAGATGAATTACCCATTTATTGGTCATAATATCTTAATGAGCAGTGCTCACGAGGATAACTCAGCGAGTAATGTGAGTTTTTGTATTATGACCAACTTATATATGAGGACTCTAAAGTATGTCACTTATATGGTACGGACCCGCTTTTAATGGTCCTATATTTTGAAAGTAAAAAGCAAATATTTTTCTGATATGTATTATCCACCTTACTATAAAAATTGTATAAGTTGGGCCATATGCGAGGCCTTCTATTTAAAAATTCATCCTTAGTGACATATTTTAGATTCGTTGGATCTTCAGGACGGGGCTCTTTGGCAACCCTGTCAAAGTCATACACCTAGACTTTACCCTACACTGTGCACACACTTAAATATTGTGACTAGGTCACTATGTGCTTGCTAGGTTAGGACTAGGGTGCTTAAATAGTCTTTTCAATGTCTAGCTATTGTTCTATGCTGTTTGGTTGCCCTAGACATACATCTTTTTTTGTGTTATCTTTGTGTGTTTACTGGGTGTGAGACATGCACACTACTATATTAGGGGCAGTTTTCTTGCAGGGAACCATGTCTAACAGAGAGGAGCTGTAATAATTTATAATAATGTCTTTTTTTGCAGATGTTGTTAAGATCTCCTCCCTCCGGGCATGAATGATTGTGTTGCATGTAGATAGCTTTATGCTAACTTGATTTTCATGCAGTCTTTTTTAGACTTTATTATTTACTTTTCAGAGTCTAGGACAAAGTCTATAGTGAAAATAATTCACGGGCACAATTTCTGAGGTGGTTGAGGCATGGAGCCACATGATGGGACCAAGAGCAGATGCTTGTGTCATGTATCTTAATTTCAGATTTTGATATTGATGTATATTATTAGAACCAAGCATGCATATGTGGAGTATGACAACATTTTTGCTTTTCTGGGATATGTTGTCGACTCAGTGACACCTGACCTTATTATTATTTCACATTTAACTTGTTTTTTTACCTCACACAATGTATTAATTTTACTCATTCTTTGATTGTGGTTCTTTGAGAATCTTGTGATATAATTTAGGCTCTTTAGGACTAACATATTTCACTTCTGTGAAAATTCCGACAATAAAATTTTAAGCTTTTTTTAAAAATTAGGATTAAAATATCATCGTTTTAAAATAAGTATTTTGTTTTCTGCTTTACTTTTATGTATGGCCTTCGGATCGGATTTAAAATGGGTTGCATGGATGGATATATTCTCATTCATATTAATAGGGCATCCACACTTAGGACTTTAGATAATTGCATCATATACCATGTCCCGAGGAGAAATCATTGTGCTTCTTCAACTTGAATGACCCAACATATATTTCTACTTAGATGGTTGTCTAGCACATTTAGGATGTTAGAGACTTCCCCATCCCAGACGTGGTATAAGTCATTTGTGGGATTGTTTTCAGCCTTGTAGATGGTCTCTCTTTTCTCCATTGACATGAAAACTATTTATTTAGCGAGTATAAGTCCCACCTCTTTGGGCTCTACCTCTATAGGGTCATAGAAGTTAGAGTTTTCTTCTTTTAACCTTAGCACTACCAAGATTCCCTTGGATGACACAATTTATAGATTGCTAAAAATGAGTCTCTGGTTGAAATAATTTACAGAGTACATGCTAAATTTATATAAAACATAACAAGATTCACATATAAAGAATATTATAAAAAGGTAAGAAAATTATAAATACATCATATATAAGTAAGCAAAAATAAATAAACTCTTGAAGTTTTTATTAAAATGTTATTCTTATAGCTATAATTAATTAATAACAAGTTAATATTATCAAGTTTTTTATTATTTTACCATTAATTTATATGAAAATCCTGCTTAAAATTTATAAAAATTTAAATAATATGCAACCATAAATTTTTTTACTTGCTTCTCGAATAATAAATAAATGTATGTGTGAATATAATAGCCAACTTTATCTCCTTTGTCATGGAATCTTAAAAAACTTAGAACTACTTTAGATTAACCATAAATGGTATTAGTCTTGTAAAAAAATAGTTCGTGAATGATTTCTCAAATATCTCAAAATCTCTATTAATTTGATTTCTAATTTTGCTTAGGAAACATTATCAAAATATGTCAATGAATTTTAACTCAAATGTTACTCTATGATAGAGTGCTAGTGTTAATGAATGAATTTGCCTCAAGCTGTATCGATGGTCATCATCAATGACTTTAGATTCCCACGTAATCAAATTTTGATTAGCCACATTACAGCGTCACTTATTCCTTGAATGTTTATCATATAGGACAAACACAAATACTATGATAATACGTTTCCACTTTATGAGGGCTTCATTGTAACTCTTATTAATTATTATGATGAGGTTATGGAGTGTATTCTTTTAGATGTACTCAAACAAACATTAATGGTTTATGTCAAAATTTAGACTGCTACAAGTATCGAATTAAGCAATATCCACATAATGTCTGAGCCCTTAGTTGAACTTTCTTTGGAATACACCACTTGTGATTGTATTGAAAATTTCTTAACATATCTCATGAACTACCAAAATTATAGGTATGGTAGAAGTAACTTTTACAAATTGGTTCCACTTACTTATAATATAAAATGATTAATTAAGCTAATTGACTTCTTCTTTCGGTTCGACGAGAAATTTATATACATGATCAACTCATTATTGAATTTTGAGAGAGGTTGATCATGTAAATGATCACACTCAAGTTACTCAAACTAAATATGGCTATGAGATAATGGATACTAGTACATGTGTTAAATCTAGCAACAATGACACTGAAATTAGGATATACACGTTAGTAGACATATCCTCAACTGAGATAATTTGACATGGTTTAATTAGAATGCATTTTGAGGCTAACACAAATACCTTATATGTGATGATATCAATAAATGACTATATATGTGCATGTCGTACAATTGATTAATGAAATGAGGACACAACTTTTGATTGTCTATCATCTAATTCAAACTCATCGTATGATGGACATCCTTGCTATGTTAGTCAAGAATTTAGTTTTCCATAACAAAGCGGACTTGAAATGCATAATTAATGGTTGATACATAGTTAACAATATAAAATATAATAACATTAATTCTAATGGAAAGTCAATTATCCATTATTTGAGTGCACAATGTCCACCAAACTTGATCATGACATTGGTGATTACATGTAAATAGAATAAAGAGGATTGCGAGGGTATAAAAGATTTTAACTATAACGGGCTATTACACATATGTGCATAGAATTTTGATGGGTGGTCATCGATAGTGCACCTTGAAGTTTATTTATTATTTCATTCACCATCTCATTTGATAAGATCATTCTAAAACCTAAAATCTGTTTGATCATATGGAAATGAAATTTTATGTGTGAATTTCATATATAAAACCTTCGAATGTGAGTAGAGTCATAAAGACCATCTTTGATAATTGGGAGGATTCATACCATTTTTTACTTAAGTTAATAAATGTCATTTTGGGTTTATATAATGATATATTTTTAGAATTCAATCTAATAGTACAAATCATTTCTAACAACTTTTTTAACCTTTCACGCCCTACATAGTGAATAAAGCTATTACAAGCCAGTTTAACTCTTGATGGCACGTTGCTATTAGAGAAATATCAAGAGTTTCACTTAGTGTGGTGAGAGTCGAAGCAAAGAAAAATCTCTTTCTTCTTAGCATTTATGGTCGTAGAGAAAGTAACAAGTCATGGTTCTAGTTCTTAAGAAATTTGTGTGAATTTTTACCTATGTTTGAAACTTGAGCAGACCTTTTCTAATATTTGATCACCAAGCTGGGATTATTTGTGACTACAGAGATATATATTTTTTTGTGCAACACCTAGAATTTTCTTAAGACATTTCAGAGAGAACATTAAGAGATCAATTAGATAATTGGCTATTGGCGATGTTTAGATATTCTAGAAGATATATCGATAAAAATTATTGATGACATTTGAATTTTAAACGAATATATAACCAACATAACAAAATGCCAAACAAAATGTGGTTGCAAGAGATACAATGAGATGGAGTTTAACACATAATGTTAGACATAGATATGAACCAATCATCACCAATAAATTAGAATATTTTAATAGATTTTTTTATCATGTAGAATGACACAATATTTAGGCATTGATATGCTCTATCTAATAGAACATAGTGTCATAATTTATTAGAAGATGTAACATAAATTAGGACCTTGTGGGGGCTAAGAAGTTGCATATTCGCACATGAACAATAAGTGCAATTCAAAGATACGAGAATGATGATATAATGTTTCTCGAGCCTACCGATATTAATATTTATGAGTATATAAACTTTGACTTTAGTTGTAGATCATTTCATGTGGATTTGCATCCAAATTTGTGGCAGTCTGAACTCTCATCCATCAATGTATTTCCTATTTTAGCCTAGCGACCTCAGAGTTTTGCCCCATTAGTGTAACTTTCTAGCATGTCACCCATTCCAAGAGTGCTCCAGGAAAACCACACTTAACTTTAGAGCTTCTAATGAAATCTCATTATTACACCAAAAGGAGCCTCGATGTTTAAGAGTCCGACTTCAATCACTTGAAGGGTTTCATAATCTTCCCAATTAAGTACACGACATCTCGTTATGGCTTTATACCAAGAATCGTCCAATGAGATTCTAGAGGTGATTCCCTATATATTCAATAGGTGGATCATATCATGTAACGCTTTGTCACATCCAAGGTTCATCAGGTGGCTCTCATGGCATACGACTTTGTTATGTATGTTACTTAGCTCCCATCTAGCTGGTGTTATGCTCTGATACTATTTGTGATAACTCAAACTCTCACCCATCAAGATATTATCCACTTTGACAAAATAGCCTCACAATTTTGCTCCTGTAGTGTAACTTCCCACGAGATCACCCATCCTGAGAGTTCTCTCATACGAGCTTTCTTAACTTTGGAGTTTTTAATGAAATTTCATCATTACACTAAAGGTGCCTCAATGTTTAATAGTACAACTTCATTCTACTTTAGGGGTTTGACAATCCCCCTCCCTTAAGAAATTGACATTCTTGTAAGTGCTCGCACCCCTAATCATTCACCTGACATATAGGACTCTAGAGGTGACCCCTACAGATTTAAGAGGTCTCCCAACATATTGCACTTTAGCTCATCCAGGGTTCAAGATGTGGCTCCCACGACATAACAATTTATTCTGTATAACACGTATTCCCATCTTCCAACTAGTGTTATGATCTGATGACATTTGTGGCAGCCCAAACTCTCACCCATCAAGGTATTTTTCTCTTTGGCGAAATTACCTAATTGTTTTGTCCCGTTGGTGTAACATCTCAAGAAGTCACCCATCTCAAGGGTGCTCCCATTGGAGTAAGCTTAACCATAACTTTAATGAAATTCTACTGTTACACCAAAAGGAGCCTTGATGTTTAAGAGTTTAAGTTCATTCTACTTAAAGATCACATGATGGGAGCTGCACATGCATGAACCATAATCCTCAAGATTATCACATGCCATGTCCTTATGCAATAACTGCAACAGTCTACGTACATATTGACCATTGATTATATGTGCCACAGTATTACACAATTAATTGTTTTAAGTCTGTACTGTTTTCAAATCATCAATGTACACAACTTCCCTCAAACACATTTACCAGACATGTCCATCAAATGATTTACAATGAGGAATGCAAGTGGGGCATCTCTATATAATTTATGTCTTCAATATTTTTCATCCATGATCTTCTTGATTGACAGCAAGTAGAAGCTCTTCCAAATCACAGTATAAGAAGTAATTATAGATGTCGACTTTCACACCACTTAGCTACCTATTGTCAAGTCAGTGTTGCAAGAATAATGCTTCATATCTTATGCAACAATTCACAACGGTTAACACTATGAATATGCTTGAATATTTAAAAGAGCAATAAAATCACATATAAGATAAAACATGCTATATATAACACTGAGAGCAGTATGTTTTTTTCCTAGACATTTTAGAGGAAATACCATTTATGGGGATTTTACATACATAGCATGCCAAACATATCTAATTACATATCTCACATCCCAAATTTTAAATTTACAAATAAAGCACCTAAAAACGTTTTTAACCCTCAACACCTGTGAAAACCCTGTAATTTGTTGTTCGGTAAAGAGAACAAGCAAGCAGAGGTCTTCTCGCATGCTGCTGTGTAAAGAGAGACGACAAGCAGCTTTGATTGTTTTTACATTAAGACAAAGTGGAGGAGATGCAAGATTAGTGGTTGGCGGTGATACATAACAGCGAGAGCAATTGGAACTTCTGGTAAAGATCGGAAGCGGAGGAGTTCTTGTAATAACTAGGGTTTGAATTGTCCTGCTAAACAGAGGAAGGAGATGGGAAATGAAGAATCAATGCTGCAGCTGAGAGAGAAACGAACCAGATTACACGTCTTTTATACCTTACATTTTTATTACTTTTTTATCATACTTTTTTTAATTCAATAAAATCAAATCGCATCTTATGAATAATATAAAATTTATATTACTATTTATAAATTAAAAATATTAGTAATATGAAAATTATTTCTTCAAACCTTTTATTGAATTACTCATTTTCTTTAAAAAATATTATTATTTTGTTAGCATAACAGAATAAAAGTAGTTATTATTATGTGGATATAAATTAATAGAAAATTTATTTTGCAACTTTTTTAAATATTATCAAAATATATTTAGTATTCACAAATCTAATATTAAAAATTCATCAAATAAACCCCTTTTTAACATATTAAAAACCCTAAATACTAGTTAATTCATTTCAAAATAGTAAACTTGTTATTGCCGTCATTTCAAGGAACACTAACTTGAAGCTCAATGAACAAGTTGAGTCAACCTAGACCAACATCTATCATTTGTGGTTGATTAACATACAATTCATAAAATATATCACAAGGGTAAAATTGACGCAGCAAGATATTAAGAGCCTCACAAATGTCTAAACTTGCATATTCCTCGGCGACTTTCAGTAAATGAATCCCGGATAGATTTCACCATAGAACAAACAGCAGAAACTCCAAACAATTCTGTGTTCTGTTCCTGTGAAGTGTTTTAAATGTCATGATTATCAATGATGATGGCTAAAAATTTAACAACGAGGCTCTTACCACTTCAGATAGCCGTTCCTCGAAACTTCCGGCGGCCGTATCACTGCTCATGAATATCTTTCTGTATGCTTTTCTGATTGTCTGGACCTTCATTATCAAAGATATACGAATCAAGAACCAGCAAAAATAAAGGATTACAATAACATTACATACGAAATAAAGTCCTACAACATTTGCTTTATTAGGCAATAATTAAAAAATGACGAATTTTGGTTATAAGTGTTCGCGTTAATGCGTATAGTAGTACTCGAATGGTTGGATATCATGAATTCATTGTCGCTCCTATCAAAACAACAAATTTAAGAAAATTGCATCCCTCAATTCCTCTCTACTCTCTAACGAGATTTTCTTCGACTAAGCAAGCAATATGTCACAATGCTACGTCACTCTCTGAGTATAATGAATACTATAATCTTAAGCACCAAAACTAAACTTTGCAGAGGGAAAAAAAGCAATATTACTTGTCATTATATACATTTGATAATATAGAAGAAACATCAAGTATCTATTATTGATTCATTACCCAACCAATCTCCTCTAAAGAAGATTTGACCGCAGAGAAAGCAAATAGAAATGGAATTTAATATAATCGTTGGGTTAAGGGCACAAGTTTTCCGCGGTTAGATGCACATGATATTGATATCACACACATAACTTTAATTTCACGATATAATTTGATTTTATGCTACTACAGTCATACTTTGTCTGTTGGCAGTTGGGAAGAAAGTATTAGTTGAGGCCTTATGAAAGTTATGGAATGTTTGTGAAAGTAAATTCTACAGAAAAAAATGTATAAGTTGAAAGAAAAGTCTTCAAATATACCATAAAAAGTGAAAAATGAAAAAAAAAAAAATACCTCTTCACTTGAAAATCCATTTCGTCGAAGACCCTCAAGATTCAAGCCACGAATTTCTGCTCTATCTCCGGAAACCATCATATATTTTGGAACATCTTGTGAAATCTAGAAAAGAGGAAGCAAGTTGCGTGCATAATTTAGAAATGAAAGAACTTGATAAATGGTGTAGAAATTGACCATCACAACTTCGAATTTCATGGTGCTACTATAACTTCATAATTCCTGATTAAATATTTCATGCATACTTTAAAATTGGCATATCATGGTTCTTATAAGCGCTCAAGCATGTAGTTTTTGGGATAGGAACTCAGAACAAAAATTGAATTGATCTGAATGGTAACTGGATAAAGATGGATTGCTGAAGGTGCAAAAAATGACTACAATTGAAGTTATAAATTTGCTTATGAAAAACTTCAAAATAACAAATAATAAAAAAAAATCAACATAGAGAAGTATGGGCGTATGGGTGAATGTGGCAGTGCTTGTAAACCTAAGTAAATCTCCTTTGCATATATACCCTTATAAAATCATCTATATTGTCATTTGAACTGTGTGCAATGTTTCAAACTGCTGATTACCATTATACTTTAACTGGATAAAATTGAATTGCATTGTTTTGCATTCAAATTAAAAATATGTATCAAATGTTTCAGACAATAAATTGAAAGGTATAAGTATATCGAAGTATAAAAAAATTAAGATATGTTAAAGTTCTTATAAATAAATGATGACAAATTGATTAATATTAGATGCAATTGTGGAATGACAAAAGAGCTTTCTTGAAATAAGAGTTTTCAATTACAATAAAATTATACCAAAGGTTAGCATTAAGTTCATATCTTTTTGTATTGGTTATGACACTGCTTAAAAAAGATATACGGTGAGATATTTTAGACTTTTTTTTCTTTGGAAGAAAACGTGGTTTTAATTATTGAAAAAAAATAAAATTGGAAAAAGAATGGAATATATGCTGTTTAATTCTAACGATTGTGACATTAGCAATTATAAGTCAATATTATTTAAATATAAAATTATATTTAAGTGTGAAATTTTTAAGTAGCTTAGATATAAAATATAAAAAAATAAATAATAAAGATGAGAATATATATTTTAAATTAAAGGCTGGCGAGTTATAATGATGATGTTCCTCAAGAGGGCTATAATCAAAAGAATCATAGGGACATGAAAATTTTATGAAGTTGCAATTAAATCAACCAGCTTATATTAATTTTGGTGCTGGACCGTAAGAAAATCATCAATAGCTAAGTTGGACGTGGCAAAAAATAATATAATAATATGGATCTATCACAATATTAGAAATGATAAGTTAAAAAATGATTATATTCGAGAAACATTTAAAGCATCATTATTATAGATAGCAGTAGAAACAAAATTAAATGATTTAGAAATGTACAATAAAACATATGAAATCTATTCACTAGATAGATCAAAAAAATTAATAAATTGGTGTCGGATGATTTAAAAGGAAAAAAAAAAGATGCACAAGGAGAAAAAACATTTTTTTTTTCTAAATGATTTGTGAAGAATAGATTTCACCTCATGTAATACTAAGCATAAGCAAATGGAAAATGAGTATTCAGAAAGCTAAAACCGAAATAGTTGTGGTAAGTCTACTGATGATTAAGACGCAATGCTTAAAACTGTGGGGGCTCCGAAAAATTTGCTGCCTTGGTCCTCTCGAAAATAACTGACAACAAAAGGGTTTACTTGGGGTTCCGAGTAAAATTTTCAGAAAGAAAATGAAATTATAGATATGAAAACATAGAGATTTCACCATTATTTTGTGAGGATATTTTGATTTGGGATTTGAGTTTTCCCATAAGCGCAAATTCTATGATGACTTACCTCTTTTGATAATGAGAGAATACTTTCGATTAAGGCTAACCGTTAGAGCACTGATTACTCAACATACAGTAGCAGCAAATTGGGGTTTCATGTTGAGAAATTTGACTTAACTTTAGAGTATAAAAATTTATCACTACATGCTTTAAATGCATATTGTTGGGGAAATGATGGCGCACTCGATCAAAATCTCATGGTTTCGTCATCCTAAAATGTCATGGATCCTTGTCTACTTATTCAGGAAGTTGACTCAACTTGACCGAAGAATCCTTGTCAGCAACTAAAAGTTCTTTAGTCCAAAAGGATCTTATAAACCTGGGGTGAATGTTTGTATAACGAGACTAATTTGAGTCGAACTTAGCTAACGGAAAGATTTGTGTCCTATCAAATATACCCTATGATTCATGACTAAAAAAAAATGCATTAGGGAACATATGGGCTACATTTGTGACTGTAATTTAATGATGTCATTTGGCGGTAACCACCCGATCAGAGGGCTCAGGTCTTAATTGTTTTTTTAGGGAGTTGGCTGACTAAGCCACGTGGACAGAGGACACGGATCATGTCCTCACTGTAATCTAAGAGTAAATTTAGTAGTATATATAATGTGACACTGCTCTATATGAGTTTAAATCAATCATAAATTTATTGTTTTCAATAAACTAGTGTGAAGAGTGAACTGATTTTACTTTTCATTTTTTTATGATTTTTAATATTTAATATTTTATAATTTTTATGAATTTTAGAATTTTATTAAATTTTATGAGCATTAAACTTTGTCAACTTTGCATCTTGCCTGCAAAGGATGAGGTTTGGGATTGACACATGTTTGAATTAGAACATTGTCGACTTCGCCCTGCTTGCAGAAAATCGGGTTCATAAATTATATGAATTGAATTTCAAATAGAATTCAATCTAAACATTAAAAGTGAACCCCTCCAGTTGAAATCTTCTATCAACTCAGCCATCATAAGGAAAAAATTATATTCTTCAGTAAAATGATTCATGATTTTTATGGGTGAAACACCCCATTTATTATATGTGACTAATATTCATTCATTAGTCAGACTTGCCGACTTAAATCCTTCCACGGAGAATGATCAAACTAACACTCAATCTCGTCAACTCCAATTACTATTAGGAGGAGAATCAAACTATGCTAGTGGGACTAGCGACTTTGCATATAGGCATAATGACCCAATCAAAAGCGTGCATAATTTGATAGTCATATCTAATTTTGAAAAGATGAATTTTGTAAAGTTTGCAATTTGCAAGTTTTTTAAAGCATAAACAAAACGAGTGCTTTGATAATTTAGCATGCTTTTGAAATAAAATAATTTAATATTCAATTCATTTTAAGCCTCTACAACATTCTTGAACCGTACGACTTACTTAGCTCGAAAAAGTGATGAAAGTTTATGCTTGCTTTTGATAGAGAAACCTAACCATAAGGCATTAATTTAATGTCTTTGTGTTAGATGGGCTTGGTGTTGATTATTGGCCTGATTGGTCTTTCTCAACTTGATGAAAGAAATGACCTAACTTGCATGGATAGACTTTTTAGGCAAATGAGTGCACCTTTAGCCCCTGCCTTCTGCATTGGCAGAATTATTGAAGAAATGCATGTCAGCTACCTAAGCCCTAGGGCTAGTAAAAAGTTAATGGCAAGGTGTCGTCATCCCAGCATTGAGTGCTTAAATGGACTCATTGACGACAAAATTCCTCAGTTGAGCTTCAGTCTTTGTATGAACACTGATGTAGAATCTTTTGTCCTATGCTTAATGCTTTATCGGTCTATGCTTTGTGCTTTGATATCACAATTTGGTGATGCTATTCAATTTGATTGATGTTTCTATAAATAAGAATCATCTCCTTGGATGTTATCTTAATATGTTGACCACTTGAGAAAATTTGATGAATATGGATTACTTAACCTTGTTAACTTGGATTGGCTTGGGTTGGATTTTTATCATTGTTAGACTGATAAATAGAGCAATTCACTATAGCTTTAGCTTTTTCAGTGAAAAAAGAAGCTAACAACTCAACCACACCTTGTCTTGTTGAGTGTGGCCAGTTATAAACAAGCAACAGACTGATATTATCGTATTGAGAAGAAGCGACCCGGTCACATATTTGCTTGTTTAGTCCAATCTTCATTAGAGTCCTAGACTTAAGTAGTAGACTGACAAACGAAGGTACATCACTACGGCCTTAGTTTATTGAGTGAAGAGAGAAGCCAACAACTCAACCACATCTTGACTTATTGAGTTTGGCCTCCATTTGAGTCATAAACTTAAGCAAAAGATAACTTATTGATACTGGATTTAACCCAAACGAAAATAGATAAACAAATGTTATTACTGATAAAGCCAATAGGCTATTACAACTGATAAATTGAAAGGGAAATAACAAGACATAATAATCACTCAACTATGATTGTATGCTGAAGTGAAGATGGGTGGTTATGTAGGGATGGGAGGTGGCAGTTCAGACTGGTAGTGGCAGCAGAGGGGAGGGGGGTGTCAAGCTTATGGTTATGGTGGCAGAACATGACGACATGTTCAGGGCGCCTGGAGTGTTGGATTAGAGGGGGAAAGAGTAGGGTAGAAGTGGGATACCAGAGAATAGTTGTGGATAGAGTAAGCATGTTGGCAGAGACGGCGAAGAAATGGACAGTAAGAACAACTGTCAAAACAAAAAAATTGGGTTGTTTGGCATTGGCAACGACAAAGTGGAAAGGTGGACATCATCACAACAGTGGCAGAGATGAGCAAGGGCATTAGGAATGGTTGGACAGGCAGAGAGGAGGGTTTGGTGGTTGCAAAAAATAGCAGAGCTGCTATCCTTGGGCGGAATATAGCAAGTTTGACAACTGTGATAGTGGAAGGAAGGTTGCGGAGGATGGGACGAGGATAAATGCTTGCACGGAAACGATATATAGTCGGAACATCGCCCGATTCTTGGGTGCAAGTCACCACCTCGAAACGAGATACAGTCAGAGCACCATTCATCCTCGGATACAGCACAAGAAGGAAAAACAAAGATGTCGATAGCTGTCCAGACAAAAACACCAACAAAAATACAACCTAAAAAAGGAAAATATCATATTTAAAGGCTTAAGATAATAAGAGTGGACCCTACTCCAAGTAGGAAAGAAATCCATGTAAATGAAGAGTCGATCGGCCCTCCTGGACCAGTCCCAGCCGTGATCTCTTGCTACATGACGCGGTACTATAGCATGAATCGAAGACGCAGCCCTGTAATGTAGCAAGGAACACGACAAGAGTTTTTGCGGCACACTCCCATATTAGTCTTTTGGAGTTGAGGGAGATTCGACTTTATTCATTAAAGCTACTGGTTCCTTGTAGTAAAGTGTCAGATCGGTCATGTTGAAAGTAATGAGAATGTTTCAATCTACCAGTAACTCAATCCTATTAGCGTAGACATTTCAAAACACATCCTGATAGAATAAGTATTCATCTTCTTTTGGCACAACCAGAACTGAAACTATCTGTGGAAGGGTATCCTCACGAGTTAAGCCTTGAGCCATTAAATCTGAAATTGACTTCTTCCACAACTCGTGCTCGTCTAAATATATATGATAACCAAATATATAAAAAGGAATCAATTATGGGATGAAACCTATGACAACCTGGATCACACTAAAATATAACCACTTAGGAGAAACCTCTTCTTCTCTTAAAGGATATGAATCCCACTGTAAAATGTTATTTCCCCCAAAGATCCCATCGATCTAACCATCTGTCTGTGTATAACGTTGAGCTGAATTTAACACCAAAATAACTCATCATGGTCTTCTAACATGTTGGACCTCCTTCAGTGAGGGCAAACTCGTAAGCTCGGCTATGCATTTGAAATTTCTGAAATACTCTTATCTAAGGTTGGTCCATGACTAGTATCGATTTCTCAAACTCACAACCATTTTGGACATCCATTGCCTGTTCTTCTATTGCTCCTCTCAACACCTATAAAATGATAGTTCAAGGCACAACAATTGCATACTCTACATGGACGCCCATTACCCTAGACTCACTACTTGCTAGAACAGCTATTAACTTAGTTGGAATCTCTTTTCTGGGTTCAGCTAGAATCGATGGCGTCACTTCCTCATTGGTTGGCAGTTGTTACTTTTCATCTATGTCCTCACTTTCTTTAGTGTCTATTGTGTCATTATCTATTTCTACAATTGCTCCTTACTCGGCGAAATAGATCATGGCCTTATTTGAGCAATTTGATGCACTGTGCCTAAACCCATGGCATTTGATGCAATTTTTTCTGGGATAGATTTAGGAATATTGGTTCGCTCCACATATTCTTTACTCTGAATCAGTTTCTCCTTGGGTGGAATTGGCCTAGATGTTTCCCTGGGTGGGTGTACTCTAACTGTAAGATCAAGGGTTGAATCCTGCCTGCAAGATATAGTCTCCCTGTGATGTGGTCTCTCTCTTTTTTAAGTTGGGGTTTGAATATCTAGCTTGCAGTGAGCTGGTAGGTAATGTCACTGCATCTCATGCTTCATCTTGAACCAAGTAGTGATCTTATCTTTTCTCTCACGCTGGCGTAGATGCTTCAAATTTTCTCACAAGAATAATGCAATCTTTTTAAACTTGCCACCAATTAGTTTCACCATTTTATTCGATGGGACTTATTAGCACTCAAAGAGAAGTTTCACGGTCTGAAGCCACTCGATGAACTTGTCCAGATCCAAGTTACCATCAAAATATGTAAAATCCATAATTACTTCAAAGTCTTGGAATCTCAAATATTCCGAGTCAAATCTTTGAGATAGAGGTTCTTCATCCCTAAACTCCGCATGATGGAAGAGATTCACTTCATTCCTTTAATTTAGTTAGTCACAGTTGTGGCTACGGTGACCCACCTGGATTGCTTCCTCTGAAAGGAGGCAAGCCTCTATTGCAATTGGAGGATTTTCAGCACCACAACATCCATAAAAGGTTCTTGGACTTCCTTTTGCGAATTTCTCATAAAACAACATTGTAGTTTTTCTTCCCATTCAGATCATCAACAATTATTCTTTGATGACATGATTAGAGTTTGGGGTATGAGGTGAAAAGTGGAAGCATTGTATGGGGGTGTAGGGTAGGAAAAAAAATTTGGATAGATATAGGGTTAGGTAGTGGGGGAGTTCAATAAACTAAGGACATGACTAGGATTAAGCTACCTCTGATACCAAATGATACCAGAGTTAACCCAAATGATAAAAGGCAAACAAATATTATTACTGATACAGTTAATAGGCTATTGCAATTGACTCATTGAAAGGAAAATAACAACAAACACAACACTCACTCAATTAGGATTGTATGTCAAGGTGAAAGTCGGTTGTTATGCAAGGATGGGAGGTGGCGGTTGGGACTTCCGTAGTGGCAGCATAGGGGAGAGGGTTGGTAAGCTTGCAATTATGGGGAAAAAATAGAACAACAGGTTCTAGGCGGCTAGAGTATTGGATTGGAGGGGGAAAACGGTGGTTGGTTCTTGTAAGGTGGAAGTGGATAGTAGAGAACAGTCGTGGATACAATAGGGGTGTTGGCAGGGATGAAGGAGGGATGGACACAGGGAACGAACGACCAAAATAGCAAAAGTTGGATATTTAGGGTTGGCACCGTCAAGGTGGAAAGGTGGACAACAAGATGACACTGCCGAAGATGAGTAAGCACGACATGAATGGTTCTTGTAAGGAGGAGGGTTTGGTGGTTGTAGACGATAGCAGAGTTTTTGCCCTTGGGTCGACTGCAGCAAGTATGATGACAGATGTAGCGAAAGGGAGGTTGAAGAGGATGGGAATGTTGAGGATAAATACTCATAGGAGAACAAGATACAAACGAAGCACCACCCGGCTCCTAGGAGTGAGTTACCATATCAGAATGAGATACAACCGGAGCACCACTCACCCTCGGATACTACCCTAGAAAAGAAAACAAGGACATTTACAGCTGTTCGGAAAGAAACACAAACAAAGAACTGCCTTAAAACACGAAAACAATATATTTATAGACTTTAGAGTAAATAAAGGTTGACCCCATTCCAAATAGAAGGGAAATTCATGTAAAGGAAGGGCGAGCAACTCTCCAACACCGGTCGAAGCCACAATCTTCCGCTACAGTTTGTGGTACTATAGCAAAGATCACAGGCTAGTCCAGGTTTCTGCGAGAAGTTATCACATCACTTATGCTTCTCCAAATTAACTGGCTGAAACTTATAAATTAAAATAGGTTTTTTCACCCAACATTTGAAATCTGAATGTTTCTAGAGACGAACTACTAATTTTTTAGAAACATCTTGTGCATCTTATTAAAACTTGTTATGCCTCCTTTTAGCCAACTGAATGCAATTTCAGCATTGACAATTGGAGCATCTACTTGAGGATCTCAACTTGAATTTGAGTCTTAAAAGAGGGGGTGCCCACATTTGATGAAAGGGGTTTTTATGGTTAAAGGACTCTGGGATTTCAGCCTTGAACTTGACGTCAACATAAACGTATGCACATTTGCTCTAAATAAAATTGACAACGATCTTTTTCTCATAAGGAAAAATTTGAACATTGATTGAATAAACTTGAGGACTCATCTTGATGCTTGATGTCAGCCCAAATAATTATTGGTAACCTCTTATCTTAATAGCAAAAGAAATTCTGACATTAACTGAACATATTCAAGGATCTCAACTTAGAACATATTTTCGATCCTTATGAGAGGGAAGTTGATATTTCAATTTAATGATGAAATCATGCTCTTCTTGATTATTTATTAAGAAATGCAAATCTTTTTAGTTTAGACAGGATTTGTTGATCTATTGAGAGAAACAAAATACTTAATCGCTTAACTTTTCAGATTGGATAAAGAAAGCTATTGTCATTAGATGAACAAATTGGGGGCTCTTTAACTACAACTGCATTTGGGCTTGTTGAGCGATTGAAGATGTTAGCGACTTGACTATGTTTGAACTTGTTGGTTTATCAACACTCATTTGAGTTCTATACTTGAGCTGTAAACAAACTTGCATTCCTCCTACTTAATTTGTTGAAGTTCTTGAGCTCAAAGGCCTCTCGCTTGACATTTAGAATTGTGGTAAGTCTGAGAAATGAATCTTTGACATGTGTAATTTCCTGGAGTGTAGCATACTTGATGAAAACTTGTTTTCTACTCAATTGATTCATTAAAGCCGTTACATTAATGTGTGGAAAGATGAATTGGGGATCTCTACTTGAACCATGATATCAAACCAAAGTATAAATGAAGAATATATATGGGGATCTCAACTTGACAACCGATGTCAACCCAAGTGAATATATAAATTATGTTTGAGGATCTCCCCCCAAAAATCGAAGTCAATCCAAATTATAAATGAGAATATATATGGGGATCTCATCTAGGAACCTAATTTCAACCAAAATAAAATAAGCAGCCCCTTTATCTTAATAATAAGGAAAACTTTTATGCTAGCGGGACATATTCAAAAATCATGGCTTGAAACACCATGAACCCGAATGAAGAACTTTTAATGACAAGGTTATATTTATTCACCCTTAAACTTGGTATGAAGTTCAAGCTAGTTTCTTCAGTCTTGTGCTTCACACTTCAACAAACTTATTGTCTATATGCTTAATACTTGATCAAATATTATGAAGAAGCTCAAATTGATTCCTTCTTTGAGTGAGAATAGACTCTTTGATTTGGCTTGCTGCCTTCGGTACCAAATGAAAACGCCTCAATATTTAGATCACTTAACTTATTAGGTTGGAAAATCTTAGAAAGAATAACTTCTGTCTACGGATGGAAATAGCGGGCACTCTTTCACTGTGACCATATTTGGGCTTCTTCGATGAGAATAGCTATCAACGACTCTGCCATGATTATGCATATTGAGTCCTACAATCAAAGCTCGTATGTGTCTTGGACTTGTGCTATAAAAGAACTTACGCTTCTCCAACTTGACACGTTGAAACTGACGGCTCAAAATTCTATTGCTTAACTTACAAAATTGTAGCAAGTCTAAGAGATGATCATTTGACTCTTAGCACTGCACTGAGAGTAACTTGCTTGAATATAGGGACATATTTAGTTTCTTGACTGTAGCTTTGACATCGATATGTTAACCCAAATGATATAATATTGAACTCATTTGGGGATCCCATATTAGACAAGGCGTCAACCAAAATGATAGAATATAAAACATATTTGGGGATCTCAGCTTAGGGAATGGTGTCAACTCAAATTGTAAAGAAAGATATATGAGGACCTCGACTTATTACCCGCTGTAGACCGAAATAAAAAAGTAGCTCCATGTTTAAAAAATTGAGACAATTTGTCACTAATTGCTCAGCTTAGGGAATAGTGTCAACTCAAATTGTAAAGAAAGATATATGAGGACCTCGACTTATTACCCGATGTAGACTGAAATAAAAAAGTAGCCCCATGTTTAAAAAATTGGGAGAATTTGTCACTAATTGAGTATAATTGGGGATCTCAACTTGAATTTGATGTCAACCCAAATAAATATATACAAGATATTGTCTCGATAAGAAGGAAAAGCCTAATGCATGTTGAAAATAGTCTTTTGATCTTAAGCTTCGCACTTCAATGAACTTATTGAAAAATGGAGAAGCTCATAAGCTTAATTTGATTCCTTCTTTGAATGAGGATCATCTCTTTGATTTTATCTACCACCTTCAATCAGACGAGAAAATCTCGAGACTTAGATCATTTAACTCATCAGATTGAATAAGCTTTAATAGTATAATGAATGTCATTAGATGGATAAAGGAGGGGCTTTTTTACTGCAGATTTACTTGAGCTTGTTTAGTGAGAATAGTTGTCCGCAACTCAGACATATTTGAGCTTGTTGAGTAAGGCGATTAAGACATGATGAGTCCTTAACTTTAGCGGTAAACAAACATTTGTTTCTCTAACAGAACTTGTTGGAGCTCACGGGCATAAAATTATCTCGCTTGACATCTTGAATTGTAAAAAATTTGAGAGATGAACTACTCAAATTTGAAACGAACTTGAGTGTGGTTCAATAGAGTTTTAGGGTGGTTGAAGTATTGAATTAGAGGGGGAAAAGGGAGGTGGGTTCCTGTAGGGTGAAAGTGGGTAGTTGAGAACTGTCGTGGATACAATAGGAATGTTGGCAAGGATGGGGAGGGATGGATGACAGAAACGACCGACAAAAATAGCAAAAGTGGGATGTTTAGGTTTGGCAATGACAAGGAGGAAAGGTGGACAACAATACGACAACAACGAAGATGAGTAAGGGCAGCATGAATGGTTGTTGCAGAGGTAGGGAGGAGGGTTGGGTAGCAATAGAAGATAGCAGAGCTGCTACTCTTAGGCCGACTGCAGCAAGTATGACGACGACTATAGAGAAAGGGAGGTTGAAGAAGATGGGAATATCGAGGAAAAATACTCCCATGAGATTGAGATACAAACAGAACACCACCCGACCCTTGGGCGTGAATTACCATCTCGGAACGAAATACAGCCAAAGCACCACTCATCCTTGGATATAACCCTAAAAAAGAAAAAAGGGCACCGACGGCTATCCAGGCAGAAATACTAGCAAAGAACTTCCTTAAAACACGAAAAAAACATACTTATAGACTTTAGGGTAAATAGAAGTTGACCTCATTCCAAATAGAAGGGAAATCCATGTAAAGGAAAGGTCGAGCAGCCCTCCTAAACTGGTCCATACCGCAATCTCCCATTACAGTTCGTAGTACTACAGCAAGGATCGCAAGTCTAAGTACTGCAGCAAGAATGCAACAGGGATTTCTCTGGGAAGCTATCACAACACTTATGCTCTAACTTAATTGGCTAAAACTTATATATTACAGTAGGTTTTCTCACCCAACATTTGAAATAAGAATAATATTTTAGAGATGAACTACTAACTTCTTAGAATTGTCAGGTGCATCTTATTAAAGCTTGCTATGCCTCTTTTTAGCCAACTGAATTCAATTTCAGTGTTGGCAATTCGAGCATCAACTTGAGGGTATTGACATGAATTTGATAGTCTTAAAAGAGGGAGCGCCCCCATTTGATGAGAGGGATTTTTATAGTTGAAACACTGCGGGATCTCAACCTTGAACTCAATGTCAACCTGAACGTATACACATTTGCTCTTAATAAAATTGATAACGATCTTTTTCTCAAAAAAGGAAATTTGAACATCAGTTGAATATACTTGAGGTCTCGGCTTGATGATTGATGTCAACCCAAATAGTTATAGTTAACCCCCTATTTTAATAGCAAGAGAAATTCTAACATTAACTGAACTTAGTCAAGGATCTCGACTAAGAACATATTGTCGATCCTTATGAGGAAAGTTGATATTTCAATTTGAAAATGACAACAAGCTTTGCTTGATTATTTATTAAGTGACATGCATCTCTTTAGGTAAGACTAGATTCGTTGATCTACCAAGATAATCTCAATACTCGATCGCTTAACTCTTCAAACTGGATAAGCTTTGGAAAGAGAGCTTTTGTCATTATATGAACAAACTGGGGGATCTTTAATTATAGTAATATTTGGGCTTATTGAGTGATTAGAGGTGTTAGCTACTTGACTATATTTGAGCTTGTTGGTTCCAGCTATCAACACCCGTTTGAGTTCTAGACTTGAGCTGTAAACAAATTTGCATTCCTCCAACTTAATCTGTTCAAGCTCTTAAGCTCAAAGGTCTCTTGCTTGACATCTAGCATTGTGGTAAGTCTAAGAAATGAATCTTTGACTTTTGAAATTGCCTCGAGTGTGGCTTACTTGATGATAAATTGATTTCTACTCAATTGATTGATTATTGCTTTCGCATTGATGTGTTGAATGATGAATTGGGTATCTCCTCTTGAACCACGAAATCAACCCAAATTATAAATGAGGAATATATATGGGGATCTCGGCTTGGCACCCGATGTCAACCCAAGTGACAATATATAAACAATATTTGGGGATCCCAGCCCAAAACTTGATGTCAACCAAATTATAAATGAAGAATATGTAAGGGGATCTCGGCTTCGCACCAAATGTTGACCCAAATAAAATAAGCAACCCCTTTATCTTACTAACAAGGGAAAATCTGTTGCTAGTTGGACATATCCAGAAAACTTGGCTTGAAACACGATAAATCTAGATGAAGAACCTTTAAGAAATAGGTTATATTTATTCATCCTTAAACTTGGTATGAAGTTCAAGCTAGTTACTTCACTCTTGTGCTTCACACTTCAAAAAACTTATTGAAAAAGAGAGGGGCTTCATCAATCTATGCTTAATACTTGATCAAATATTATGAAGAAGCTCAAATTGATTCCTTGTTTGAGTGAGAATCATCTCTTTGATTTTGCTTACTGCCATCGATCAGATAAAAAAGCCTTAATATTTAGATAACTAATCAAGTTGAATAAGCTTACATAAGACAACTTCAATCCACAGAAAGATATAGTTGGGTTTAGGGTTATTAAATCCTACCATCAAAGCCCGCTTGAGTCTTGGACTTATGCTATAAACGAACTTACGCTTCTCCAACTTGACCAATGAAGATCACAAGCTCAAAATTTTATTTCTTAACTTATAAAATTGTGGGAAGTCTAAGAGATGAACATTTGACTCTTAACACTGGCTTTGAGAGTAACTTGCTTGAATATAAGGACATTTTTGCTTAGTTTATTGAATGTAGCTTTGACATCAATATGATGACTAAATGATAGAATATTGAACTCATTTGGGGATTTCACATTAGACACGATGTCAACCAAAATGATAGAACAAAGAACATTATTGGGGATCGCAACATAGAGCATGGTGTCAGCTCAAATTGTAAAGGAAGATAAATGGGGATCTCGCCTCTGCCCGATGTCAATTTAAATAAAATAAGTAGCCCCATATCTAACAAATAGGGAGAATTTGTCGCTAGTTGAATATAATTGGTGATCTCGACTTGAATTCGACTTCAACCCAAATAAAATTATATAAGAGATTGCCTTGATAAGAAAGAAAAGCATAATGCAAGCTTAATATAGCTAGGGATCTCAGACTTATAGCACGATGTCAACCCTAACAAAAATAAAGGACTATTGACAACAAAATCTCACCCTTCTGCTTGATATGAAGATTAAGCTAGCTTTTTTGATCTTAAGATTCACACTTTAATGAACTTATTGAAAAAGGGAGAAGCTCATAAGCTTAATTTGATTCCTTCATTGAATGAGGATCATCTTTTTGATTTTATCTACCACCTTGAATCAGGTAAGAGAATCTCAATACTTAGACCACTTCACTCATCAAATTAAATAAGCTTTAGCATAACATGTGTCATTAGATGGATTATGCAGGGGCTCTTTTATTGTGGGCATATGTGACCTTTTTGAGTGAGGAGAGTTGTCCGCGACTCGGTCATATTTGGGCATGTTAAGTTCGACCATCATGACCTATTGAGTCCTTGACTTTAGTTGTAGACAAACTTTTGCTTCTCTATCTGAAATTGTTGAAGCTCACAGGCTTATCTCGCTTTACTTCTTCAATTGTAGATAATTTGAGAGATGAACCTCTCATTTTTTAAACAAAGTTGAGTGTGATCATCTTGAAAATAGATCCAATTAATCGTAGCTACTGGAATATAGCTTTGGCACTAATGAGTTAACCAATCAATTGAGGATCTCACATTGATCAAGATATCAACTAGTTAAATATGTTTGGAGATCTCGGCTTACCGCCCAATGTCAACCCAAATAATAATGAATCATCTATCTTGCAAGGAGAAATTTTTTGATAAGCATCTTCGAAAAATTTAGCTTAAAATGTGAAGCCAACCAACATAAAACAAAAAAAATGCCCCTTATAACAGAGGGATTTTCAAGTGAGCAATAACTAGATTTGGAACATTAGAAAGCCATCTGTCTTATAACATAAGTTTTAATTATGATTGTGTATATTTACATATCTCAGCTTAAAGCTTGATATCAACTTATATAAAAAAAGAAGCCCCCTATCGGATAGGGAGAACTCCAGCGGTATGGACATGTTTGGAAACTTCAGCTTGAAGCTCCATATCAAGGAATTTAAGCATGGAGCCACTCTTGATGGAATTAAACAACGACGGATTGCTGAGAGCATAAATCAAATGTCACGCCTTCATTCTTTTTAACACAACTTTCTTCCTCATGAGGATTCAATCTCCAAATTTGTTTATTCTTTCGTTGGGACCATTCGATGATGAATTTCTAAACACATGGTCTAAGTATCATGTCTCAATGTTCATCAAACAAGATTTCATTAAATCTGTTCCGAGTTACCACAACATATGGTAACCCTGCACATAGCTGGAACTTTCTTAGATGTGTTTATTGAAATGCACAGCTAGTGGATACTTTAATAGCCTGAAGCCTTCCCGCTCTAAATAAATATAATAATAGCCATAGCTTTAGCAATGTGAATCTCTATACTATCATGCTGGATAATAGCCATGAATAGTGAGATTCCCTAAAAGTGATTATTTATATTTTTTTCAGCCGGAATTTTAAAAATAATTTTATTTAATACATATAATTTTGATTTTTGAGAAATAGTATTTTAATTTTAGAAAATATGAGACCAAACAGATCCCATATGTTTTATAGTCTAGATAATCAAGCACCCCCTTCAAGCAAAAATACTCATCCCAAGAGATAGGCATGTTACATGACGAAGGGGCTCGATATATAAAATACAGAATTTATGACTTCCGTTTGATTTACGAATATTTTTATGTATGACCGACAAGTTCCCCTACATAATCAAAGAATTAGATATGGTTTATTTTACCTGGGCTCCAAGTTTCCTATAGGAGCAAACACCTATAGTTCATTACATCTTAGGCAACCGAAATCACCTAAGAAGGCTCTCGATTAAGATCAGTGGTTCTGTCTTCAAGAATTCAATATTTGGGTTTTCAAGGCTAGATGTAGGAAAGTCAAATGAGAACGGCTCAAATCGGAACAGTTATTTTCAGAAATCAAAGAAGTGAAAGTGGATGTCACGGATCCGAGGAAAATATCATTGGCTTCCCAAACTATCATACTGTTGGGTTTTACGTCTTTGAAATGATTTAATTTAGTATTTCAATCCTGCAATTTATTTTTAGAATTTATGAATTACATTCGCACGACATCTGATCGTGCAAATAGCCTAGAAAGATAGGAGGATTTACGCTGTACCGAACGATAACCTCGGAATCCTAAAAGAGTTATGGCTTATATTGCACAATATGGTTGTTTAAAAGCCTAAAAGACAAGAAGATGATTTATGTCACGTCAAGCAAACCACCACAAAATCCTAAAGGTTATGTTATTTAAATCTAAGGAATGTTTGACTGATGTAGATTTGTTTTGTTGTCATAGATTTTCATCCTCCGTCTGTTGCATCTTCGTTGTGCTATCCACGAAAGCTTGCTCCATGCTCCATGTAGTAGCAGTTTTTGTTTAGTGTTTTATAGTGATCCACCCTAGACTATTGTTCTCTATCCTGAAGATCTTGTAATTAATTTAAAGCATGCATGAACAAGATATGTCATAAGGAAGTGTAGTAAAGGCGGTAAAATGTAGTAAGTATAAAATAAACCTCTGTACCTCGCGCTCCTTGCCACTGCAGCAAAAGTTAGTATTGCATATAGAAGCAACGAGTACAACAGAGAGTTTGACAGGCAGGGCAATCATGCATTTCTTTAAAAGAATAAGTAGCAATGTATCACACAGAAAATTTGAAGAAAATCATGAATGACCCACGAAAACTCAAAGAAAATCGTAAGAAACACATGGAAAGCCTGAAGAAAAAACAAGCTATCACGGAAAACTCAAAAAAAATTTGTATGAAATGCATGGAAAATCGAAGAAAACCATAAGCATTCAGGTCGGAGTAGCTCAACTCAATTATTCCCGAATGACTCCGAAGACAACCTGCAGTCATCCACGTACATAAAACCCGACATTCAACTAGAAATTTCGAACAAGATAATCTTAGAAGGGCAATTCTAAACCCAGTACAGGTAACTGATAAATAGACATTTAAATTGTATCATTCAAAGTTTACAGTTTGTCGTGCATTTAAAAGTAGAATTTCATTTAGCAATCAAAAGTATTTGTTTTGTAAGAGATGTATTTTTGTTTGTTTTATCTTTATAAGTTTTGAAAATATCGTCCACACGTCAATCACACTGTCGGGCTAGAATCGCCAACATCCTAAGAAAATAAGGGTCCTCGTTATTCTAGTGTCGGTGAGTAATATTTTCTTCCTACACTCTTACCAGGTCACTAGGTCAGGTCCCGATGTCATAGGATGCAATATTATTCTGCTTTCGCAACCCCACACCCCAAACCGTGCAATTTACAGCCTGCTCAATGGCACCTATACTTATATACTATGCACACTTATACCTAAATCTAAGCAGCACTAATTGAATCATCCGGCAAGAAAGAAAAGAAGAGAAAAAGAGAGAGAGGAGGGATTGATCCATTTAAAATAGAAAAGAAGTAAAGGATGGATCGACCCTCAAAACCGCATTTAAAACCACTTCAAATATCCAATGATATGAATTCAAAAAACTCTTTTGAAATTTCTAATATCACAACACTCTAAAATACAACATTTAAACCTTTTCCCAATGTTGGAAGCACCAAATAGTTTTTATGTAAGGGCGGCAGAGAGAAGGGGAAAGAGGGGAAGCTCACCACAACGAGGAGGATTCAACGGCTCAAAGGTAAAGGGACCGCAAGGCAAGCCTCCCAACAACCCTCAAAACACATGCAAAAAGGTCAGCCAACAACTTCAAAATCGAAGCCAAATAGACTTCCCAAATGATCATAAAAGTCGACATCAAGGACGCACACGCGCGGTCTGTTTTGTCATCCGGGTCTGTTAGGACAAATGTGTCGACAATTAGGTCAAGAACGCGTCAAGTTTAGTTTTGGAACGTAATTGGTCATTTTAATAGTTGATTTTAATATTAACTATTTGTGGAGTGTACATAAGCGTAAGCAGCGTGAATTGTGGTGTTTATGTGTACAAATATGTAAATTATAGTGCTCGTGAATGTCGAAGTCATGAAAGGTTTCCTTAGGGTTCGAGATCCTATTGGGAACTCTCTCCGAGTCTCCACATGGTGGTCTTGAACTACTCAATCAAATGATGATGGTCCGTGAACATAACCACTCGATCCCGAGCGAGACCCCACAAGAGAATCAGGAAGTGACTTGAATTTCTATGATGGGTGGGTCCCAACTCTAGTCCTCTAAGAAAGTCAAACAGGAAATCTTAGGCTAGATCCTAGGCTCTATGAAGAGGAAGGAAAAACCTAACAAAAATGAGGTGAACAATTTTCAAGATACTACCTTTCATGGTGCCAACCAATGTAACAATTACTATTAGAAATATTCTCCTTAAGAACCAAATCTTGAAAGATATTTGAAGTTGAACACCATATGTCAATCTTTAGCTCATCAATAAGAAATTTGGCCACCATTAAGAGTGATCTTCAAACTTAGTTGGCTCTCTATCAGGATCTTTTGGTGGCAGTAACTTAGAAATTAAAGTACAATAACCTTATGCTCACCTTCCAGAGCTTGTCTTTATATTAAGAGATTTTAGTAGTATATTCCAAGATTAAGATCTAGAGATTATGCATCAAAAAATCTTTTGTCCGGTGATAATTTTCTTCATGAGTGATACTTTTTTTTAAGTGCAGGCTAAAATGCATGAGAGATATTTTCGCAAGCTGAGGCTTTTTACTGTTGCTCTGAATAAATACATCAAATGAACCTAGCATTAGTGATGGGAAAGTTTACATTATCAAGCTAGATAGTGGTCATGAATAGTGGGATTTCTTGGCAGATATTATTCTTAAATTTAAAGAATAAAAGAGCTCCCTGGGGTGTCAACCACATGTAATAATTTCTAATAGAATTATCTTCTACCAAAATACAGTCTTGATAGATTTATTTTCATCGACTCTTTCTAAAAGACTCTTTGTATTGTGTGATAGAAAAGTACCGCTTAGACTTAAAGGAAAATTTTATGAGACGGTGGTGAGACCTATAATGCTTTAGCCTTTAAAAGAGAAACATAAAAAAAAAGTTAAAGAGTTGCTGAGATGAGAATTGTTAGGTGGATGAGCGGCTTGACACTCAGAGACTATGCAAAACATATCTGTGAAAGGGTTAGTGTAGCTCCACTGGCAAACAAGATTTCAGAGTCATCTTAGATGAATTGGCACATTAAACGTCGACCATCTGAGTAGATGTTTTAGATTCAACCTATGTTAAGAAAAGTAGAAATAAACCTATCGAGTCTTGGGCATAATATATAAAAATGATTTTCATCTATTAAAATTAAATGAAAATAGGACACTCAATAGAACACAAAGGAGAAAAATGATTCAATTAGCCAACCCCACTTAGTGGGATAAAGTCTTATTATTATTGTATTGTTGACTCATTTGAAGTTTAACACCATATGTGTATACTTCAAATTGTCAACCAAAAGTTGTCATGAGACAGCGATATTCAAATGTGTTTGTATTTCTTTTGGAATCATTCAACAGTTCATTCTTGGATTAATATTCAATGATCATGCCCCAATGCTCACCGGACAGATTTTATCTTTCTGTTGGAACCTTTCAGTAGCAGTTTTCTGGATTGAGATTGTTAGGCATTGCTCTAATGTTCACTGGATAGAATTTCTTTTTGCTAGGACCTTTCAGCAGTAAATTTCCTGATTGAGAATGTTGGTTCATGCCCTGATGCTCATCAAATAGAGTTCATCATTATGTTGTGACCCTTAGAAAGCAATTTCTCATATTTAGATCTAAGGGTGGCTCTCAAATGTTCAACATACAAAATTTATCGTTATGTTGGAACCTTTTGGTTGTAGATTCCTCAATTGAATCCATGGGTTATACCCCGATCCCCACAAGAGAAATTTTAACTTTCTGTTGGGACTTTTCGATAGCAGACTATTGAATAGAGACTCATGTGTCATAGTCTGTTGTTCTTCAGCCAGATTCTGCCATTCTGTTGTGACATTTCAACAGTAGGTTCTAGAATTGAAATTCAAAAATCATATCCTAGTGTTCACCACATAGAATTTGTCATTATGTTGGGACATTTTGGCAGCAAATTCCTGTATTGAAATTCATATGTTATCTCGGGTGTGTTATCACAGGAATTTGTTGTCGTAAAAGAGGTTGCGGATTCGGTGACTACTTTAGGAACAGGTTGAAATTTTGCAAGTATTAAATAGTATCAGTTTTTTCATTTTTATAAAATTATTACTAATAGAGATGGGCCACGCGTCAAACACTTTGCCTAATTTGCATAAAACTTTTGAAATTCGTGTGTTAATCTCTCGAAGCAGAAATTTCTATTTGATTTTGGGAGCGAGTTGGCAAATTCACTACAAACTGTGTTCCTGCTTGTGGGTAGGTTATGCAATTCTTTACATGTTATTTAAGTTTATTGTCAAGTAATTGCATTTATCACAGATTGTGTATTCAATTTTTTTTTTTAATTTTATAATTTGTTTCCTCATTTTGATTAGTTTGACTTTTTTTAAGACCCTTTCTCAATCAAAATTTTAGCAATACTCTGATGTCCCCTCCCCTGATGAGGTAAGATGAGCAGTTGTCCTTTCTAACACGTCGAAAAAGACATGCATGATAGGTGTTGTAAGATACCTCGACAGTAGAATATTTTAATCCACCATGCTAAAAGCATGTATAGGCCTTCAAGTATCTGTGAAAAACATAACGAAGTTTTCCGCCGAGGCGGAACACCCCAAAAGGGTACTTACAGAATTGGCCTTCCAGCACTTGTATACATATCCAAAACAAGAATTTCCCGTCGAGCTGGAAAACCCCAAATGGAAACTTAAAGCAAGATTTCCCTGCCGACGTGTAACACCTCGAATAGGTACTTAAGTTTCCCTGCTTTAGATTTAGTGCGAGGTCGACAAATTTGAGATGAAGAACCTATATATATATATATATAGATGAGGAAAGTGGAAAGAAAGAGCTAGAGGGTATGGATAGCTGTAATTGACTGAATGGAGTTGGAATTTACTGATGGCTATAATGTTATGGAGGAGAACCTGCTGCTTAGAGAGGGTCGAGTGAGGGTGTGGCTGGCTAGGAGGCAGCAGATTGAAGAAGAATGTGATTGGGTTTCTCGCCGAATGATGAGATGAGGCTGAGATGGTAGCAGCTGCTTACAGGTTAGACGATGCTAGGGAGATCTACAGTGAGGTGGTTCTGTGGAAGACGAGATTTCGACAGGGAGAGGCAGTGTGATTCTTCACGCGAGGAAGAAAAGCGGAACTTGAATTGATTGTTGACAGGAAGTTCGCAGGTGGCAGCGTAAGGCTGTGAGCGGAGGAGTTGAACGACGGAGTGGGTGCAAGGGAGCTTTGTATTGATTGTCACAAGCTCATCGATGGCAGATGCGGGGAGGGATGTGAAGGAGAAGTGAGGAGGGGAGCTGGAGTGGGTTATCGAAGGAGGGAGTGGGAGATGGGCAGTGTCAGGAAACGAAAACGGGAGAGAATGCGGAGGAGAATTTAAGGAGATGATAATAGAAGAGAGGGAAGGCTGTTACATTTATTTAATATATATATATTTTTTTAATTCTTCCCCAGAATAGGACGAGTAATACAAAATAGGGTAGTGAAGAAATGGGAAGTGCATATTGCCCGTCAAATTTTGTCATTGTGCACCTCAGAATGTTTGTCGCTGGACTCGATTTGCATTTTGCACCCGCAAAATGCATCATTCAAGCTCTTCAACATCCTCTGTATATTTTCAACCTCACACACAGGTAAATTTCATGTCATGTATACGTTATGCAGGTAAATTTCTTGTAAATAATCATCATGTATATGTTTTGACGTCCATCATCTCGCAAGTGGGCAAATATTTAGACAATCTCGACGACAATCGAAGTAACTTAGACTCAAGAGTATATTATTCTTTGCTTGTTGCATCCATCGTCGTGCCCAAGTAAGCTTGAGATGTGCATGGAGGTCAACACAAGCCAAACTAAAAGAAAAAGAGATCAAATAAATTTAAATGTAACTAACTGTATGCAATTCCGATTGTAGAGAAAAATTGCATGCAGCTTTTTTTCAAATGAGTGACATAGAAAACAACATATATTACTAGTAGCCATGACATGAGAAGTAAAAACTGCACATTTTGAAATTAACCTAACACTAAATTTATGAGAATCATTGAAGAAGTGAAAAAAAAACGGGAATGATGCAAGAAAAACTGAAATGAAAAAAAAAAAACTAACATACCACAGATCCCCCACCAATGAAGGAGTATGATCCAATATGGCAAAATTGATGAACAACAACAGCCCCAGCAGTATGACTGCAATCCTACATTGAAATAGATATTTCGCTTCAATTAGCAATAACCATTGGACAGGCCAAACATCACAGAATCTTAAATGTTGAAGGAGGAACTACCTCAATTACAACATGGCCTGCTAACAAAGTATTGTTTGCAAAAATATTGTTATTACCTACTTTGCAATCATGCGCAATATGACAAGAACCCATAATAAGATTGCCGTCCCCTATAACCTGAACAAACATTTTAAGGAATAATATTAGCAAGCAGATGAGGTTCTGCTTAGATTTCCATACATAAATACCGTAGTGTCCCTTGATTTAGAAGATCGATGAATTGATGTAAACTCTCTGATGTCATTGTTATCACCAACAACTAGAAAGCATTCATCCCCAACCTAAAACACCAGGCAACAAAGAGCAATGAATGCTAGAAAGTGGAAAATGATGAAAACGAAATTTGAGTTGCTTTAGTCATATTAACGAGAATTTCTATACAAATTCTGGTACACAAAACCTTGTAACACAGTAAAATATAATGATAGTATATACCAATGCCATATTTACTAAACAGGCCATACATTATGGGTTTCCTATGGAAGAACGGTGCAAATATACATGCTTTTCAAAAAAATTTGGATCAGAAGTTAAAGAAGGCTGATATCACATTGAAGCAAACAAAAACTTGGAAATGAATGCACTGAAATGAAGTTCAAGCTAAGCAAACCTTCAAATCTTTATTAAAAATAATATCTTACAGAAAGGTGCTCACTGATGAAAATATCAGTTTATACTTTTGGAAACATAAATCGTATGCAGTTGTATGGCAAAATTGATGATCAGAAAAAGTTCATTTAACTATGATTCACTTCAGTTATACAATTTCATAGTTTTCAAATTTCTGCTTTAATACAATGAAAACATGCTTAATGATCTCGTAAGAGGATGGATCGTAACATGATCTCTAGTTCAGTTTTCTGGGTCCAACATTTGGTTCTCTATCTTAGTTTTAAATTGGTTGGGCTCAATTCACTAGTTTAGCTATCGATTACAAAAGGTATGCTGCAATTATATTCCTGTAGATTTTCGGGAAGGCACAAGTTCTCTGTGGATGGGCATTTAGACCTTTAGTTGTTCATTGGCTAGAAATTTGATGCTATGGGTGGCAGCATATTGTTGAAACATGTAAATGGTTGCAGAAACATGCCTCATCCACATGAATCCTTCACGGGGCTGATTCGTTGTTACAGCCTGTGCCTGTAGCTAGATTTGTTCCTTTCGTTGGTAAGAAATGGGCCTTTAGAGATCTAAAAATAGCTAGCATGATTTAGAATTTGGCATTGATAGTAAATTAGAAGAGCATTGTTACTTTAGGTAGGGTTTTCTTGATTATAAATAGAACATAGGTGAGTAGAAGGATGGCTTTTCCAAAATAATTTCTTCAATACTTTATATTCTTGGAGCTTGAATGTTGGGTGTGTGAATCCTTCTTGTATGGTGTAATTGGAAATTTATCTATTCTTATCAATGTGAGGCCAAAATTTCTAATTTTGACGATTTCTTTCCTCATTTTTTTCTTCAACAATTTGTGCCCTTGGTGAAAGTTTGTGTCATCCTATTTGGTCAAAGGTTTTTGCAATATTTTAATATTTTGATTGAGTATAGTTGTTGATAGACGCATGATTTTTTATGATGTTAAATATCTATGATGAATTACTGCTAGATGATCATTAATCATTTTTTGCATGACATAAGAAAAAAATGATATTTTATTTTAATTGGCGGTCATTGAACTGTGATTTTTGATTTCGTGTGCATAATTTCTATGCATTATATCATTTGGTCACAAAGGGAACCATTAAATATAAGAAGTCCTGCTTCACTCCTACTACCTGCTCCCATGTCCTACTGGAAAAAATAAGAAGTTGTTAAACCACTTAGAAAGCAATCTAGGTTTTGCAAATCCTGAGAAATTACTGATTTGTATTATAAGAAATTGAAAAATTAATGCTCCCAATGATGAAGCATATGGCATAAATCTAAGACCTAGGCCTACTATCGTAACAAGATTCCAATATAGATAGAATTCTGATCAAGCTACCCAATTAGGTGTTTTCTAAATTCATTATTATAATTTCATTTTTTATTAATTAGGTAAGAATTTCCTTTTATTAAGTTTATCTTATTTAATTTGATTATGGAATGTTGACGACTAAAATTTATAAAGGAATAACCAAGATAGTAATCAAGTAAAATGGTCCACGTGATACCCCTGGGAGAGAGTGGTTTGAGAATGTCCGAGAATAAATCTCGAGTCATTTCCCAACAAGCTTCAAGTAATCAATCAAGCACCTCAAATAAAATTTGACCAAAACCTAAGTCAGCCCTATCCAAATTAAACAGTCGTATGTCATCACAGCTAAAATCAAGCTAGTCGCAAGTCAACTCAGCGCAACTAAAAGATAGTCAAAGTGCATGGAACAAAAACCAAAAGGCGGACCATAAAAGGTAAAATTTTACCCTAAGTTGGGATTGACAAAATTTGTAAGTCACCGCAAACGGTTCACCACAAAATGTTAATGATTTGCCTTATACTAGAGTTAACCTAAATAACAATAGGAAAATAAAATATAATTAATGCAAAGTAAATTAGGTGGTTACAACTCACACTGAAAGGGAAATGCAACAACCGAAACAAACAAACACAGCTAGTGTATCCCAATGGTGGAGGTCGGTGAGATAGGCTGTTGATGCGTAGCTTGGGGTGTTGGAAGGTAGTGGATTCAACATGCGAGTAATGACGGAGAGTGGTAATGGCGGCTAGAATGGTTGTGACAGTGAGGGAGACGAATTTTGGAAGGTGACGACAAGTGGAAAGGGGTGGGGCACAGGTTCTACAGGTGGAAGCGTGTTGGAAGTGGAGGCAAGGTTGCACGGAAGGCTAGAAAAGACAGAGACCACCTCCTCCCGAACCCTAATACAACATATATATAGGAAATGAATTAAAAAAATGAAAAATAATATAAAAGAAAACACAAGAATAAAAAATGAGACTATTTAAGTCGGTCACCCACAATAGCGAATCCCGCGGTACTATAGAAGCTATAGTACGACAGAATTTTTTTTTCTTTTTTTACGGGAAGCTCCAGCGTCATTGCATCCTGAGTGATTTAGGCCCCGTTTGGGGTGGCATTCGGGCAGCGGCACGGTGTAAAGCCACGACATTCAACCATTTGAGGCGGCATTCTACGCGCGGCGCAAGGCATTTTGCCTAAAACGTGGGCCGCGGGCTAGACCTTGCGGCCCATGTTTCTTATGTAAATTTTTACCGCGTTGCCCTAATTAGTTTCGCAATTCAGAGCTCGTAGCATTCTCTCTTCAGCCCTAAACGCGGCCCGAACTATCTGATCTCTCGCTTCCTCCTCTTCTTCGCGCTTTGGCTTCGGTTAGGGTTTTGCTGCACATCCCCTTACAGTCCCGGTTCCTCTCATCTACGTTCCCCAGTGGTAAGCAATGATTTTATTTCAGTTTTTTTAAACAAGAATTTGAAGAACCATGCCACACTAAGATTTGTTTCGTAACTCTGCATTCTTCGTGGATTATATGGTATTGTATCATAGTTTTACAATATGCATCAATCTAGTTTCTTGAGTAGCTGTTAGTTTGATGTCGTTTTTATGGAAGATTACATGCATACCACTCAATGAAAGATTACATGCATTTCACTCAATTCTTATGCAGTTACATACCTACCACCTAAACTTCACTATTTAATGTTAAAATGGTTTTTTTTTAGTGAAAAGAAAGATTTGGGTGGTGTTCATGTAAAAAGTAATGTTTACATGTCGATTATGTAAATAAAAAGGAATTCGGTGGTATGCATGTGAATGCTTATTATTTGACATACTGTCCATCCATGATTCGTTATCAACTTTTATAAACGTAGATAAGATAATGTTCAAGCCAGTATAAATTCATGTCATAACGCAGCACAATGGTACCAACAGATAGAGAAAGCTCCATGTAGGTTATCCATCAAAAATACCAAAATTTCCAAGTTAATGTGAAAGTATTTTGTGTTATGTGTCTATATATGAAAGTTTAGGTATGAGATATGTAAAATACATAAGAGTTTTGAGATATGCAAATAAATGACCAAAAATTCCATTTGGCAGTAATCATTGTTGTCTTTTCTCCTGCATTGTCTGGATCTTCAATATTTACCATGTAAAATACATAAGAGTTTTGTGATATGCATATAAATGACCCAAAATTCCATTTGGCAGTAGTCATTGTTGTCTTTTCTGCTGCATTGTCTGGATCTTCAAAATTTACCATGTAAAATACATAAGAGTTTTGTAATATGCATATAAATGACCCAAAATTCCATTTGGCAGTAGTCATTGTTGTCTTTTCTCATGCATTGTCTGGATCTTCAATATTTACCTTCTTTGATGATTAACCATCGGAAGATAATAGAGCATCATAACAAGTTGTTCCGGACGACTATTTTAGCTAGTTAATCACAATCATGATAGCGTTGTAAGGTAATGCCTCTGTTATTTTTCGAAATAATATGTTTTCTTAGTTTTACAAGTTGAGAAAGATTGATTAACAAGATTTGGAGAGGTCGGAAGCTCCTGTTATTTGCTAATAATTTACTTTTTTATATTAAACATAAGTGCTTTCATGCGTGGGCTTTTGAGTTTTTATACTCTTCTTTTATATTCATGAGAAAAATATAAAAAAAGCTTTTTACCAATGTGATTTAATTTCTGCATTAGTGAATGTTTTGTGCTTGTGTGGAGGCTCAAGCTTGAGCGGTGGGTTCTGTGGTTGTATGATGGCTTTGGTTTGGGGAATTGGTCATGGTTGTGTGGTGGTGGTACTTGTGGGTTGGGATTCTGTGGTTGTGTGGCGACTCAAGTTTGTGTTGTTGGTTCTGTGGTTGTGTGGTAGCTGTGGATTAGGGTGGTGGTTATGGGTTGGGGTGCTAGCTGTGGTTGTGTGCTGGCTCTAGCTTATGCTGCGGGTTCTGTGTTTGTGTGGTGGTTGTGGGTTGAGGTGGTGGATGTGGCTTATAGGTTGAACTTTATGGTGGTTGTAGTGGGTGAGCTACTCTCTTCTATATGCATAATATGTTAACTACTTTTTGGTATGTTAAATGAGCTCAAAAGTTGGAATGGTTGTTGTGGCTTGGGATTGTGTTTGTGTTGTTGGTGGTTTTGGAATGGTTGTTTTGGTTGTTGGTTGTGGAGGTAACAGTGGGTCGTGGTTCTGTGTGGTTGTGTGGTGGTTGTGGGTTTGGGTAGTGGCAGTGAGTTTGGGTGATGGATGTGAGCTGAGTCTAAGGATGTGGGTTGAGGTTTTGTGGGTGTGGCTTTGGGGTAGTGTCTGTGTCTCTGGTGGTTGTGTGAATTCAAAGTATATTTCCTATAATTTGAATTGTGGGTTGTGGGCTGTGGTGGTTGTGCGTTGGGGGTGCTGTTGTGGTTGTGGGTTATCTAGTGAATATGGTTGGTTGGGTCCAGATTGTGCTGTGTGTGTACCTTGGGTTATGTGGTTGTGTGCTGGTTGTGGATTGGGGTGGTTGACTGTTCGCAATGTGCATATATTGTTGCATTATTAATTATGTAACTTCATTTTTTTTAATCAGAGTAATACAATGGCTACGACCAAATAGGCTGGTCCACCTGCAATGGGGGACAGAAACCAAAATAATATTTTGTAATATTTTCCTCAAGGAGATCGATCTGAAAAATAAACCTACTACCTATTTCAACAAAGAATGGTGACATAATATTATAAAAAAAATCAAGGAAAGTATAGACAGAGAGTACGACAGGATGCAATTAAAGGACAAGTGAGATCAGCTCAAAAAGGATTGGAAAATATGGAAGGAATTGAAACGATGATCAATGAGTTTGGGGTGGGATTCGGTGAAACGAACCATTGATGCTCCCGAGGAGTGGTAGGTAGAAAGAATTGCAGCAAGCATTTTTTACATGTCCCCTAATTTGGTCATTTTCATTTTGTTTTTAAATTGAAGTGTATGTTATGATTTTTTAGGTGGTGCCTACTGCAAAGAAAATTAAAATTTGTGGACATGATCCTGAGTTGGAGAAGAAGTTGCATCGAATATTTGGGGGTGTCGTTGCTACGGGCAACTATGCACGTGCCCCCTGTGAGAAAGGATTTGGTAGCACTCCTGAGAGCTTGGAAGCCGACAGGTCAGATGATTCAACCGAAGTCCCCAGCCCGGACCTCCATGAAGTTAAGTCCACCTCCCGTTTTAAGCGTCCGCAGGTGGAGAATAAAAAAAAATTTGGGGCTGCTTTCCTTAGAAGCAAGATATCACAGCTGGTGGCTTCTTCTAGCGCTACACCCCACCCATCTCAAGCAAAATTCTATCCACCAGGTCCTGCAAATTCTAAATGCAACTAAAAATTTTTCTGAGGATGAACCACTGTATTTATTGCGATAGAGTTGCTTGAAGATCCGACCCGTAGAGATTTTTTCGTCAAAATGCACAATTATCGTATGCAGCATAGCTACGATGTTTTTATGATCGCATCAACATTTGAGAGACTTTTTTATTTACAATCACTTGGGACATTTATATTTGTTTATTGTTTTTCATTTTTCTTTGTATATTTCAACTGCTTGGGACATGGCTTATTCAGTGATGTTTATATATTTATTGTGTTGTTCTTAATCTTATAGGATTTTTAGCTAATTCATTGATATTTGTGTGAGCTAGTATGAAACTGATTTACATTGAAACAACCAAAGAAAGGTGCAAATGGAGAATTGCAGTTGTTGTATGCTTGATCTATAAATATTACAACTCGAACAAAAATCGCTCACATTGCATGACATCCTCATACGTTGAGGATAAATGAGTTGGAGAGTTACATGTGGGTAACCCAACGAGAATTAGCAATCTATTCTGCATGAGACAGACAGTATTCAACGATTTGTTGGAGAAACTACACGGAAACAAGGGACTTCATGGCTCTTCAAGGACGACTTCGCGAGAGGTGTTTGTGATAACCGTCTACATATTATTCCAGAATGAATCAATGTGAGAAGCAATTCAGCGATTTCAACACTCCTTCGAAACAATTTACAGATATTTCTCACTAGGGTGAAGGCACTTGTGAGTTTTTCTTCACAAGCATAAAACCCACTGATCCTACATTCAAACGGACTCCTACAGAGATTTCACACGATGCACGGTACATGTCGTTCTTTAATGTAACGTCTCAAATTCATTATATCCAATTTTGAAAGAAGCGTTGTGTTATTACAAAATCAACAATATGTTGATGCACATGTTCCAGATAATGAAAAATTGCATTTATCGATCATTGTAGGAGCCCGACGCAGAATGTCATGGGCGTTTAGGATTTCAACATGTGTTTCACTTTTGTTATGATCGGTTGGGAAGTCAACGAACATAACAGTAGAATTTTTAAAGTTGCAACGCGGAATGTCACTTAAAACATCCCACATCCTTCTGCAGGTATGCTTGAGACTCTGTTAATCTCGTAATTGACTTTTATCTCAATATTAATTATGTAATTCATATTAGGTAAATGCTACTTGGTTAATGTTGGATATCCATTGCAGCGAGGGTATCTCAAGCTCTATTCTGATAAGAGTTCACATACCAAAACTTTGAGCGAGCAAGCAATGTAGCACGAAGTAGAAAAGAAATATTCAATAAAAGACATTCCTACTTTTGGTGTTTGAAAAAAAAAATAGGTTATACTCCGCGATATGTCATCCAAACTGTTTCCCAAATAGAAGTAGATTATGATTGTCACAATGGATCTCCAAAATTACATTCGACAGCATCCTTCCCGCAAAGACATCAACTTTCGTAGGGCAGATGAGGATCAAGAGCAAGTTATCTGCTAAGGCATTTGAGTATCGTCTTAGCATTCTTTGTCACAGCTTAAGAATAATGCTTCCACCACCTGTACTAAAGATGGGGAATATGCTTGCGAGATGACATAATTAAGGGAACAAATTAATGATGCAATAATAGGAGGGTGATTGGAGTATTTCTTCTTTATTTAATATTAGTTGTACTTTCTTTCTTTTATTCAAAATCATTTGTATTTTACATTTTATATTGTTTGAAATTTTTATGGTGTTTTTTTTTTCGTTGTGTATTTTTTCAATTGCATTTCACTTGTTTTTCTTTTGGTGTGTTTGAGAGGTCAATGATGAGACGTTTGAACTTAAGGATTCTATTAGATAGTCTGTTAGTCGTTGTTGGTTGGTGTTACATGTGAAATTCTAATGAAGACAACCAAGTTCCTCTCTTCGTTTTTGGCAAAATGGTTTTTTAGGATCTTCAATATGGTCTTTTTTGGTGATATGCATATGTGACAAACATGAACCTGGTTTTAGGTGGGTTAAAGGCAACCAAGAATTTTTTTTACAAAATATATTGTCTTCTTGTAGTGTAGATTCGTTGGTTGGTATATTGAGTTCTTTGAGACCACACGCTTGCAAAAAACTTTAATTAAGTACTTCTTTTAGCAATTTCAACTTCTGTTATGGCTAATGAATTGTTTTTTGTAACATACAGAAAAGATGAGCTCCACGATTTCAAGGACCTCCTGACGATTGCTCTGCACTGTGGACTTCAGACATCCCTACTTATGTCACGTCATACGCATAGCTATAAGAGACAGTCCTACAGGTGCTCACGGAGAATCACGAATAAGTGTGACTTATTCAGATGGGCAGATAGTTCGGTAGATTCCACTGCCGAGAGTGACCTGGAAAATTAATATTATCATATTATTAACTATAATTTTAATAGATTTTTTTTTATTTTTTAGCAATCTTGATACTCACTGTTAAATAATGTGTTTAACTAGATTTTTATACTGTTCTGAAGTAGATTTTCAATTTTGAAGTATCAAATATATGGCTATGACAGTTCTATTCCAAACAGCATTAATACACGGGCAGGATGGTCATTTGTCCAGAAATAACTGTCGCGCAGCTGTTTTCAAACCACAGAAAACAAATAATCAGCCAGCTTATCCGTAGCAGCTTCCCCGCAACAGTTTCCTAAGGCAGCTACTGCGCAGCAGCTTATTAATAAGTTGAAGCTGCCCCAAACAGATCGTTAACTGGTCAATTACTCATTAATGCTTCGAGCAGCCACACAATCTCAGGTGGCTGCCTAGGACCTACTCAACCCTCGGAATGAAGACAAATACTCTGCCCCATGTGGCAAATTAACTACTCAGCCTCGCGATCTCATTTACTTGTCACCGATAACTCAAAATAAATAAATTAACGGCATGCCGCAAATGCTTTCCTACAAGCTATTGAGTGTTCCACTTGGCCCTATGAAACTTGCCACTTGAATTGAGAAGTCAACCACTTGACCATGTGAAATAACTCAATGGACTAATTAACAACCACTATAAATGATTTGCACAACAAAAATATTAATTTAGTCTCTAAATTTTTTTTAATATGGGTTAAAATAGGCCTTGAACACTTTAAGGGGAATAATTTTAACCATTACTAAAATAGTATGGGGGCTAATTTAATAATTTTGTAGACTATCAGACTAAAATGACTATGTAAATAATCAGAGGATCATTTTAGGACTTTACACTTACATTAATACTAAGTCTATATATAGGATTTCTTGAAGATACTATTAAGAAACCTCAACGAAAGTAAAAAAGTTGTTTTTCACTTTAGCATTTTTTATCACTTTCTATTATAGATTCATTAAGACGTTTAGCACCACTAAGCTCATCTGGCTAATGTATTAAAAACATTAGTTTCAAAAGCCACCCCAAACACAGTTTTTTATTCTATTAAGGAATAAGAACGTCCAACCTAAACTCTTAAACTTACTCATTTCTCATTATTTTTTAAAATATCAAGTGATAATTTAGGTGTTTGATTTTGTAATTTGATGGCATTCTAAACCAACAAAGTAATACAACATACTAAGCAAAAAACTAACATATACAAGATAGAAATATACAAAATATAATCATCAATTTATATTATTCCAAACACATGAAGAAGAAGTGTTTGTAACCACTAGTTTGTAACATTCTAATATGTCCTTGAAGCAAATACAATAAAAGTAATAAATTTTATCCATGCAAAAAGAGTTGTATATCATCAAGGGTATTGTAAGACACTAGAAGAGCGTTAATAACAAAATTGCTGACACCTTGAGTCACCAGCGTTGTTCATTGGTCGTTATTTTTCAAGAAGTATCTCAACTTGATTGATTAAAATTAATAGCTTTCATGTCTTGATTTTAATTCCACGTTTTATTCATCTAATGAGGCAATAGCTAGCACTTTATATAGATTCTGAGTTAGTGATGGAATTATGCTTAAGGTTTCTTTATTATGCATTAATCATAATTTGTATGTGACTTCTCATATGAGATTTACTCGTTGTTAGACTGTCTAAGCACCTTACATGAGATATGACTATCACATTACTTTCATAGGATCTACAGTGGCCTTCCATAAACCATGATCCTGGTCTAAATGTCACATTTATCAATAAAGGCTACTAAGCAAAATTTTGAACTTCAAATTTTCTCACCAATTACAAATACACCATGGATTAATTTAAGCATGAATTTCATTTAAGTTCCAAGCTTTTTTGAGGCACTAAGAAACTTTTTGAATTTCATTTTAGGCAACAAACAAAGTGGAATAAATTATTATTGGTTAAATTATAACACTAATTCTAGAGCACACAAAAACTTGGATAATTAGAAGAATAAGCCTCCAATAGAAGATTTTTGGATCACACGTGAGGAGAAAATGAGGTAGCACTAGATATGCTTGAGGAGTACACAAGACCCACATGTAAGACTCAGGACCATGTTCATTGCAAAGTTCCAATTCAAAGTAAATTCAAATGAAGCTAACCAAACAAATGTACTGTTTTTATTCCTATGCTGATCTTTTTATTAGTTACATATTAACTTTATTTTTATTAGTTTATGTTCATTTATTTTTTATTTATTACATATTAACTGTCATTTCATTAATCATATGTTAATTTTTTTAGTCTTGTGAAGCCAAAGCACCAAAGGAAGACCAAGAACCGCACGCCTAAGAGCAGGCTTGGGCGCTGCTTCTAAAGGGAGCGCCATTGCGCCCATGTTTAGGAGCTCGACAAAGAAGAGGGCGCAAATGCGCCCCCCTAGAACTCAAAAGCGCCAAACTTTACTAACGCAATCTCTTCTAACCCGAGAGACGGACGCTTTTGCACCCAGTCCAGACGCTTTTGCGCTCGATGCAGTTACCCTGATTTTTTGGTTTTAAGAACAAAATTTCTAGTGACATAATGTGTGTTGGGTATAAGACTTCTTAGGATGTTCTTCAACAAGGTCATGGCGAATCAGATAAGAGTTGGAGAGGAGAATTTCTAGGATCTTGGCATGTGTTGTTCGTGTTGGATCGGAGAACGAATATTGTGGAGCGTCTCATAAGTTTTTTAGTGTGAGTGTGGAGAACAAACTTATCTGAGTCATTTGTAAAACTATCTAATTTTCATAGTGAATTTGTGGTGGTGTGGCTTTGTAGTTTTTTCCCATTCTCGGGTTTTTCTACGTAAAATTCTCATATGCTTTTCTGATTGTTTTGATTTTGCTTTTGTGCTTAAATTTATTGTTTCAGTTTTCTCGAATCCTATGATCCTATTTCGCGGTAGAACTAGAAGAAGATTCTTTCGAAGTATCAGTTTTCTCGAATCCGATCCTATTTCGCGGTAGAACTAGAAGAAGATTCTTTCGAAGTAGTTTATCCCAACATACTGGTATCAGAGCAGGGTTCGATTTGAGTGAGAATAATGACCAAAGAAACAAGGTTCAAGGCGGAGAAATTTAATGGGCCAAATATCGCTTTCTCGAAGATGCGAGTGAAGGATTTGTTCTATCAAAACAAACTATACTCATGTCAAAGGAGAAATGGGAAGTGTTGGATCGAATGGTACTAGGTTTGATCAGATTATCACTTTCCTCATATGTTGCATTTAATATTTCGAATGAGAAAAACTATGGTGGATTATTGCGGCACTGGCCAAGATATATGAAAAATATTTTGTTTCTAATAAGGTTTTTTTTTTGAGAAATTATTCAACATGAAGATAGTAGAAGATAGTACAGTGACGAAGCATCTCAATAACTTCAACATTATTGCGAGTCAGTTGTGTTTTGTGGGGATAATGAAGTTTGATGACGATATCAAAGCACTGGTGATACTATCTTCATCGCCAGACAATTATGATGGTTTAGTAACGGTGGTGAGCAACTCTTTAGGATCTTCAAAATTAAACTTTGATGACATCGTGATTTTGATGTTGAATGAAGAAGTTCGCAGAAAAGCAACGAATGATGAATCTTCAGTTCTGCTTTGAATCTTGATAACAGAGGAAGGAATCTGAGCAGGAATACAAGCAGAGGTAGATCGAACTCCAAGAAAGGAAAGCCTAAGTCAAGCAGAGAAGAATGGTGAAATTGCAGTAAGAAGAGGCATTTCAAAAAGGACTCTAAAGCTCCAAGAAAAGCTGGTGGTAGATGACAGAATAGTAATTTCTCTACTACTATCTCCATTGGTGAAATCCAAAATGACTCCTTGGCGTTATTCCTAGTCAGAACTGAATCCTGGATAGTGAATTAAGGTGCCTTTTTCATGCTTGCCCCAACAAAAAGGTAATTAAAAACTACTCTAAGAGTGATCTAAGGAAGGTTTATTTGGGAGATAACAAGGCCTGCAGTATAGTAGGAAAGGGTGATGTTGATATCAAGTTGTTGAATGGAACAGTCTGGAATCTTACTGAAATCAGACATGTTCCAAGTTTGAAGAGAAGTTTTTTATCTGTGAGTCAGGTGACAAAGTCAGGATTTGTGACAACTTTCACAGGTGATTCGTGGAAGGTAACTAGGGAGCATTAGTGATAGCTGGAGCAACATTGAAAGCACCATTTATTTGATCAATGAAATAGCTTATTTCATTGATATTGTTGGAATCAGAGTGGAAGCAGGTTTGTGGCACAGCAAGTTTGGTCATATAAGTGAGAAAGGTATGAAGTCCCTACTTTCTAAAAAAAACCTCAAAGTTTGAAATCAGTTGATCTAAATTTCTGTAAAAATTGTATATATGGCAAGCAGAAGAAAGTTTATTTCTTGAAGAGTAGATCAGTGGTGAACTCAAAGAAACTAGAGTGGAGTCCTACTCTAATTCAGGTCATTGGAGGCCCTCGCTATTTTGTCACATTCATTGATGATCGCACGAGAAAAGTATAATTTTATTTCTTAAAGCAAAAAAATCAGATGTATTTGAATTCTTTAAGAAATGGAAGCTATGGTAGAAAATAAATCGGACTTGAAGCTGAAGTGTCTCATATAAGATAATGGAGGTGAGTGTCGCGATCATAAATTCGGAAATTTTTGTGCTATAGACGTGGTATTCACTATCCCAAGAACACCACAACCAAACAGTATGGTTGAACGCATGACCAGAATAATCACGGAGAATGCTAAAAACATGATGTTACATGCAGGCTTGCCGAAATAGTTTTAGGCTAAAGCAGTTAACACTGCAGTTTATCTGATTAATCGTAGTCTACCAGTACCTTTGGAGGAGGGCATACCTGAAGAAACCTGGAGTGACAAAAAGGTATTTATCTCATTTAAGAGTATTTGTGTGATCTGCATATGTGCATGTTGATGCAAGTTCTAGAAACAAGCTTAACTCAAAATCTGTCAAGTGCACCTTCAATGGATATGGCTCAGATGAGTTTGGGTATAAGTTTTGAGATTATCATAATGAAAAATTCATCAAGAGCAGAGATGTCACTTTCAACGAGATGTAAATGCACAAGGACAAAGTCAGAGCTAATAACAGTCCGTCAGCTGCTTCTGAAGAACCCAGATATGTGGAGATAAATGATGCTGGTGATCAGGAGGATGGAAAAAGAAGAATTGATGAACCAAAAAGAGCACTAGAAGTTCCTCAAACATCTGCTACAGAAGTCAGATGATCAAGCAGAGTGAGACAACCAATACAAAAGTATTCTCCTTCTTAACATTATTTGTTACTAACTGATAGTGGTGGACCACAGTACTTTGAGAAGGCCACTCAAGTTGAAGATTCAAGGGAGTGGGAGCTCATCGTGGATAAAAAAAATGCAATCTTTGGAGTCAAACCAAACTTGGGATTTGACGGTACTACCAAATGACAAAAGAGCACTGCACAACAAGTGGATTTATATGCTGAAAGAGGAGTCAGATGGTAGCAAGCGGTACAAGATAAGATTTGTTGTGAAAGATTTCCAGCAAAGAGAATGAGTGGATCATACAGAGATCTTCTCCCCAATTGTGAAGATGATTGTGAGGGTTGTGCTGAGTCGGGTAGTAAAAGAAGATCTACATTTGAAGCAGATAGATGTAAAAACAGCTTTCTTACATGAAGATCTGGAGGAGAAACTGTACATGGTGCAATCACAAGGTTACAATGTTCCAGGCAAAGAAGGTTTGTTCTGCATATTGAGGAAGTCTCTATGACTTGAAAAGGCCCCGAGACAGTAGTGCATGAGATTTCACAGATTCATGTTAGACAATGGGTACTTGAAGTGCTAGAGAAACCACTGTTGTTTAATCAAACAATTCAGTAACTGTTATGGTTTGCTTCTTTTGTAGGTGGATGACATGATTTTCAGGGGCAAATATGGAGAAAATCAGGGACTTGAAGAATCAGCTATCAAGTGAGTTCGAGATGAAGAATTTAGGTCCAGCCAAGAAGATCCTCGAGATGATAATTAACAGGGGCATGAGTGCAAGAACACTGAAGTTGTCTCAGGCACAGTTTGTTGGAAAGATCCTACATGTGATCAACATGAGTGAGGCGAAACCATTTAGCACCCCCTTAGGTAGTCACTTCAAACTATTTAAGGAGCTATCGCCTAACTTTGAAGAAAAGCAAGCACAAACGAAGAGAACTCCATATTCTACAATAGTTAGAAGCTAGATGTATGTGATGATTTGTGTCAAGCCAGATATTGCATATGTAGTGGGAGTGATCAGTAGGTACATAAGCAATTCACGCAAACATTATTGGGAGCTGGTAAAGTGGATTCTCAGGTATAACATTCAACAGGACACTTTGTTATGGAAGTGCAGTGATCAGTCTACAGGGATTCGTAGATTCAGATCTAGCAGGACATGTGAAAAGTACGATAAATACAATGAGATATATCTTCACATTGGGGAGCACAACGGTGAATAGAGTTTCCAGGTTGCATCAGATCATTGTGCATTCTACTGCGGAGGTCAAATGTGTTGTTATTATCGATGCTAGCAAGAAGATGATTTAGCTACAGAGTTTCATGGCAGAACTTGGTAAGGAGCAGAGAATTGGAAAGATTTACAATGACAGTATGAGTGTGAATCACCTTGCTAAGAATGTTTTTTTTTATGTTAGCACAAAGCACATTCTACTGAGATATCATTTTATTCGCTCTCTTTTTAAACGTGGGTAGTGTTTCCTAGAGAAAATACACAGCTCAGAATCATGTGGGTATGTTAAAGAAGTTGGTGACTATTGTGAAACTTAAGCTGTGTTTGGCTTTAGTTGGATTTCATGAAGTTTGAGATCGGAGGTGAATCACACCAAGGAACGTGACCACATTACAAAACTATGAAGACAATTAAGAAGGAGGTGTCGGTAAAGAGGTTTGGTGTTGGGTGCTCTTGTCTCCAAGTGGGAGATTGTTAGTCTTGTGGAGCCAAAGCATCAAGGAAAAACCAAGAACCTAGAGCCTAAGCATCGGGCTTGGGCGCTGCTTATGAAGGGGGCGCCTTTGGGCCCATGTTTAGGCGCTAGACAGAGGAGGGTGCCTTTGCGCCCCCTTGAGCACCCAGGCACCAAACTATGCTAGCGCAATCTCTTCTTACCCGAGAGAGAAGCGCTTTTGCACCCGATGCAGTTACCACAATTTTTTTATTTTAAGACCAAAATTTCGCGCAGTGTAATGTGTGTTAGGTGCAAGACTTCATGGGGTGTTCTTCAACAAGTTCCTAATGAAGTAGAGAAGAGTTAGGAGGATTTTGAGGATATCGGCGTGTTGTTCGCATCAGATCAGAGAAGAACGATTGTGCAGCATCCTGTAAATTTCTTCGTGTGAATGTAGAGAAGAAACTTGTGTGAATCCTTAGTAATACTTTCTGATTTTAATAATGAATTTGTGGTGGTGTCGCTCTGTGGTTTTTTCTCATTCTCGGGTTTTTTCATGTAAAATTCTTGTGTGCTTTTCTGGTTGTTTTGATTTTGCCTCTGTGCTTAAATTTATTATTCCGATTCTCTTGAATCTTGTGATTCTATGCTGCGGTGAAAATAAAAGGAGATTCTTTCGATGTAGTTTAACCCAACAAATCTTTTTAAGATCATAAGACTTGATTTGAATTAAAATGTAACCTTATATATATAAAAAAGTAAAATTAAAAAAAAATAACCTTCAATATTCTTATGAATTGAAATCAAAGGAAATTTAATTATTACTCTTAATCATCTTAACTCTCTCCCTCTCCCCCACCCC
>NW_018165005.1:174613-185696 GCF_001263595.1 Phalaenopsis equestris | reverse complement strand
CCCCCTATAGTTTCTCATTCTTCTCTCTCATATCAATGCATGATTCCAGAAAATCCACTCTTTGGATATTATTCCCAATGTATTTCTCTGTTTCTACTTGTAACTAAGACATTGCTTCAACCTGCCTTACTCTCCCTTACCACTTTAATCTCACATCCAACCTATAGTAGAAAGAAGAGAAAGATCAAGAAGGAGATCCACCATAAACCTTTCATCACTCAACATGCTTTTACTCCTTCCTGTTCTGATCCAAAGCCCTCCAAGCTATTAGAATTAAACAGGGACCTCCATGATAAAATTTTAGGTGCCACAAGTCTTAGAAGCTGCCATAATTTAGGCAACAAAAACAAAATATTGATGCTCCCAGTCCACTTTGCAGATTAGGAAGTTCATTGGAGGGTTTGAAAAGTTAAGACTTTGAATGGCATACTAATAAAAAATACAGTTTGCAGAAAGAAATTTCTATAAAATTGTTAAATATTACTTTATTTTTGAGAAAAAAACATGGTTACAGAAATATGATTCAGGAATTAAAAAGGAAATGCCAAAAGGTTTTCCCAATCCAAATGAAACAGAATGAGAAACCTAAAAGAGAAAAACAGAAAAAATTGATTTATTCTCTTTAATTTCCTAGGCGTAATGACTGATTGACAACCAACCTTGTATTTCAAATCCTGGCACTTCACCCCAACGACTGCATGATATCCAATGACATTGTTGCATCCAATAATTGTTTGACCTGGCAAATCAGCGCCAACAATAGCGCCACTGTCTAATATTTTAAGTTCAACCATGAGAATAAGGGCATAAAATCAGAAAAAGTACTCTACTTTTCAAGTAAATTGCTTGACAGTTTCCAAAGCAGTTTTAGAAACAAAAGACTTCAGATACTTGTACCAAATAAACAATGGGATAACAATACCTAAGATAAATTTGAACCCAATGAAAACCCAACATTTTAATAACAGCTAATCACGAAGTCAGTAATCATAAAGATATTCAAATAAGCTGTCCCTCAATGAGATCAACCATTCACACCCTCCAAACCCATGCAACCTCAATATTTATTGTGTTATGATTGGTGTGATTCACTTTTTTGCATCATCTGGAAACTTATAAGAATCTTCTACGACATGTTAGGACTATTTGCAAATAGTGATCAAATCTTGTCCGATTATGTTTTGAATGTTATTTGATGTAGAAACCTGAGAAGTTTCAGGTGGTTTTCCTAGTATGGACCGGCCGGCTTTTATGGGAGATTTGATTAGAGACCAATTTGCAAACATCTTAATTTGTGTTTATTTCATTCCAATTTATGTTTCTTTATTTTTTATTTCAAAACTATTTGTATTTAGTAAGTTTGTAAATTAGGCGGAATTGGATTCTCTATATATATGTACCCTATATGTGAATAAGAAGATCAAGCAATTTTATCCAAGTAATTTCCAAATGGTATCAGAGCCCTCGATAAAAATCCTAGCTTTTTTGTCATTGAAAACCCTCCAATCCCTCTACCAGCTTGCAAGCCAACCGGAAATCCGTTCTTTCCAAGCTTCCCGGCTATCTCCTCTAGTCATCCCCACAGGAAGTCTCCTCCTATCTTCCGGACAGAAAATCTCCTCTGGTCTTCCCTGCAAAAAATCCTTGCTTCCCAGCGAGAAATTTCCTTTGGTCTTCTGACATAAAATCTTTTCTATTCTTCCTGGCCTGAAATCTCTGGTTTTCTCAGTCAAAAATCTCCTATTGTTTCTTTGTAGGCCCGTTTACCAAAAACCCTTCATTGGAGCAAGAAATCCTACCATACAGCAGGAAACCCTTCTCTGCAGGTCTTCCTCCAATAGAATTATTCAGCAGCAATAGCAACAACAACAGCAGCAACAACATCAAAAGTAGTGGTAGCAAACAGCAGCGGCGGCAATGACAACAGCGACAGTAACAACTGAAATCTTCCATGTAGCCGCTGAAATCCTTCCTACAGCCACATGTCAACCTATAGATCCCTTGCCAGAGCTTCTCCCTATAGAAGGCCATCCACTGGAGCTTTCTCTGAAGCAGGCCCTCCTCTGAAGCTTCTCCCTGCAGCAACATCAAAAGTAGTGGTAGCAAGCAACAGTGGTGGCGATGAGAACAGCAACGACGACAACAGCGGCGGTGACAGCAACAACCGAAATCTTCCATGCAGCCGTCGAAATCCTTCCTGCAGCCACATGTCAACCTATAGGTCCCTTGCCAGAGTTTCTCCCTACAGTAAGCCATCCACCGGAGCTTTCTCTGAAACAGACCCTTCTCCAAAGTTTCTCCCTGCAGCAATCAACATCAGAATTATCCCTGTAATCGTCAATGCCAGAATTTTCCTTGCAAGCTGTGAGAATCCAGGGAAGCCGTAGAACTCCTTGCAGACCCTCCTGTGTCTTTTCTCTAGTTGTTTCTCTAGAAGGTCGTTGCAGCAGATCTTGATGCTCCATCTCCATGTCGGACGTCTCCTTGCAGCCAGAGTAGCTGCAGGTTTAGGCAGCAAGTAGAGTAGCCTGCAGACTTCTTCCAAAGCTCTCTGCAGGTTTCCAAGCACTCCTCTTCTACGGTAAGAAGCACCAAGAAATCATGCAGCTTGCAACAACTCAGAATGTTTCCAACCCTAAAAGTGAAAAGAGTTTATACCAAGTATCAAATGAAGACGTCAAATTCTACTCCGAAGCCTACCATTTTAATGATACACCAAGGTGCCATATCCTCCTATCTTGCTTAAAATGGAAGATTTTGACTGTGGATAAAAAATTTAGGTGTTTCCAATCACATGATTGAGAAATTCAAGCTTTCATCAACTACCAAGAGATCACCAACCCAAAATTTAGTAGGCTTGTCGATGGATCTCACTCCCGGATTGCTAGGAAAGGAGATGTGAAAACTCAAAAAATATTCAACTTACATCAATGCTATATGTTCTCTAACTAGATTGCAACTTACTTTCAATTAGCAAGCTTACCCATGATTTGAACTGTGATACTAAATTTCATTATAACTCTTGTAAATTTCGGTAGTGGATTCGAAAAAGGTGATTGACAGTGATGGAATACATCAATGTCTATACCTGCTGGAGGAGAACTATTCCCTTAACACATAAGTTTGTTCTCCACTATCCTCTTGCCATGATCTCGAGTCTGTCATATCAGAGTCAGTTGAAAGTCAAAAATTATTATGGTCTTAAGTTTTGGGTCATCCCAATTTTTCTTATATTGCGAAGTTGTACCCCTATCTTTTGGGTAATACCCATCATGTATATCAAATGTCTTGGTACAAACCCTCAAATCGATTTTCTATCAACCATAGTGAAATTTAGGGACCTTCAAAATTGAAAAACCATCAATGGACACAGATGGTTTGTATCCTACATTGATAATAACACTAGAACAAGTTGGATATTTCTCATGAAAAAGAAATTTGAAACTAAGCAAATTTTTAAGTTATTCTATGACAAAATTTACACTTAGTTCCAATGCAAAATTGCATTCTCAAAACTGATAGTGCAAAAGAATACTTCAACTCTAGCCTTGAACTCTTCCTTAAAAAGAATAATATTATCCATATGAGTTCCTGTTGAGACTCCACAATAAAATAGGATAATTGAGAGGAAGATAAATATCTCCTTGAGGTATCTAGGTCTATAATATTTCTCACAATATCCTAACAAGTTTTTTAAGAGATGTTGTGCTCACAATCACCTACCTCATTAATAGAATGTCAAGCAGGATTTTTGAATTCACCCTCCATGTTTTAATGAAAAAACCCCTCATGTTAGAGCCTCCCATCTCACTTTCCTCTAAAGTTTTTTAGTTGTCTCTATTATCCACATTCAGCAATCAATCTGTACAAAACTTGAACAAAAATTTATGTGTATTTTTCTTGGCCATGCTTCAAAGAAAAAGGAGAATAAGTTTTACTCTCCTGTTACAGGAAAATAAAACAAATCCAAGAATGTCACATTTTTTTAAACTCAATCCTGCTATTCCAAATCTAAGGTTCAGGGGGAGAGCGCAAATTAACATCAATATTGGAGTCCACTTGATGACACCTACACCTACCCTTCTTCCTACTCTTCTTCCACCTGACTCTCATACTCTTGTTGAGAATATCCAATCAACCCAACCTGAAATCCACAACAAAGAACTTCATGTGTACACTAGGAGGAAGAAAAATCTTGGCAGGTGGAACACAACTATCAAAATGAGAATTGTTTCAACCAAAACCCGTGCCTACATTTACCTAAAATTTTGGGTGAAGAGTCAAATACTCATGAGTTATCTCCTTTCTCTTTTGGTGTCGATGACAAGAAAAGTTGTACTAGATACTCAATTCAGAAGTATGTAGCTTATGAGAAGCTACCCTCAAGCTATAAAGCGTTTATATCTAGCCTTGATAGTGTGCAGATTCCTAAATCCATTAATTGAGCTTTCGAAAATATAGAATGGAAGAAAGTAGCGGAAGAAGAGACTCGAGCATTACAACATAATGGCACATGGATTCTTACTGAACTCCCTCGGAATAAGAAATCAGCTGGATGCAAGTGGGTGTTTAACATCAAATACAAAGTTGAAGGGAATATTGAGAGATTTAAAATCAAACTTGTTACAAAAAGTTTCACGCAAACCTATGGAATTAACTATCATAACACCTTCGCACCAGTTGTCAAACTGAATACTATCAAAGATCTTCTTTTAGTAGCAGTGAAAAAAAATGAGGACTGCTTCAACTTGACATAACAAATGTGTTCCAGAATAAGGATCTGAAAAAAAAGTGTGCATGAAGATGCCATCAGAACTTGAGAATGATTCTAACAAACACTTAGCATGCAAACTCATGAAGTCTCATTATGGGCTTAAGCAATACCAAGTGTGTGTTTTAAAATATTTTCTAAAACTATAAAATCTAAAAGATATTCTCAAAGTCAAGTTGATCACACATTTTTTATAAAACATACTTAGAGAGAAAATTATTGCACTGATTATATATGTGGATGATATGATTCATGGTGTGGATTATGAAGAGAAATTCTTAAAATAATAAACATGCTTGTCGCTGAGTTTTAAATCAAGAACCTAAGAAACATGAGATAATTTGTGGAGGCAGCAAGATCCATGAAAGACATTGTTATATCACAGAGAAAATACATCCAAGATCTACTAAAGAAAATAGGGATGATTGGATGCAAACTTGTTGATACTCCAATGAAATCCAACAAGAAGTCTAACATGAAAGAAAATAATATATATGTGGATAAGCAAAGATACCAAAGATTGGTAGAAAAAAATCATCTATTTGTCACATGAAAAGCCAAACATTACACTACGTTAGTATTATGAGCCAACACATAAATAGCGCCAATAAAAAGCAATTGGAGATGGTATACAGGATTCTGAGGTTTCTTAAAAAGGCTCCTGGTTATGGATTAATTTAAGAGAAAAACAGAAACAGGGATGTGGAAGTCTACACTGATACTAATTGGGCTGGAAAACTCACCTACAGAAGGTCTACCACTGGTTACTGCACATATGTATTGAGAAATCTGGTTACAAGAAGAAGCAAGAATTAAGTTGTTGTTACTAGAAACAGTGCAGAATTAGAGTATAGGACACCTGTCCTGGAAATATGAAGGGAACTGGATTCAGAAATCGTTAAGGGAACTCGGATGCACCTCCAATAAGCCTAAACAGATGTTTTTGTGACATTAAAGCAGCTATCAATATTACTAAGAATCTTGTGCATTATGACAGAACCAAACATATTGAAGTTGATAGACACTTTATCTCTAAAAGTTAATGGGGAATTATACAGATAAGTTAAATCCTGAAACACAAACAAATTGTTGATGCATTTTCCCAAGCCCTTCCTCTAAACACTTTCTCAGAGTTGAATAGCAAGCATGGTATCTACAACATCTATGACCCAACTTGAGACAGAGTGTGAAAAGCTGAGAACTTTTAGGTGATTTTTCTAGTGGCTATCCAAGAGCATATTGAAGGTTTGATTGGTAACTAATTTGGGAACATCTTTATTTGTGTTTATTCCATTTCTACTTTTTTTCCTTAATTTTTATTTCAGAATTATTTTCTTTCCTAATTTAGGTTAGAAATATTTGAATTCCCTATATATATATATATATATATATATATATATATCATGCATGTAAATAAGAAGATCAAGCAATATTTTCCACAAAATTTCTACACTATTTCGATGATGTTTGATATTTATCTGGGCCTCATTCAATCTTTGATCGAGCCATGTTTGACCCATTTTTGAACAAATTTTGTATACTTTTTAAAAGAAGTTTGAGGGTTTGAATATGAATCGAAGATGATTCAAACAAAATTTGAATAAACTTGATATTTTTTTTAGATATGATATCCACCAAATCTTGAATTAATTTAATTCAAACAGTAATAAGGATTTTAAATAAGTATTCCATAGCAAAAATATGGGATTTTATTTAGAATAAATTTCATGATATATTTCCCAAATAAAATGAACATTGAGTATATTTCTTTGAATTTTTCTGTTACGAGAGATATTAAATTATTTTTTTAAATCAAAGTGAACCTTAATAAATATAAAAGCTTGTCGTTTCCTTTTATAAAAATAAATGAATAAGAGAAAAGCAAGTTGTTTAAAAAGCTTGCTATTTCTTTTTATATGTTATAAATCAAAAAAAAAAACAACAAACTAAGCAAAATGCATAAGATGAATGTGATAACTTATGATGTAAAGACACTTCTAATTAAGGAGTTGTGCAGTGTCGGACACATTAAACACAGACACGTCTCCAATATATTTTGGACAAGGCATAGAAGTGTTTGATTTAAAAAATATTTAAAAAAAAGTGGGTGTCCTAAATGAATGATATAAAAATTCCAAAAAATAATTTTAAGATTAAAATTCTAAAGAAACTTTTCTATTTTTTTTTATTTAAAAGTTAAATACATAAAACTTAAAATCTAATCTCTCAACACTCACTCATCCCATCATCCCCTTCACCCGTCTCGCTTCAGAAGGCCCAAGTTGTAAGATTTTGAAGCCTCATTGTTGGATCTCTCCCCATTTTCGCAATTCAGCCTATTTCTCTCCTCCAACTCTCATATTCACTCCCCTTTTCCTCTCCTCGTGTCAAATCTCTCCCCCATTTTAGCTAGGCCCCTAGGTAATATACCAATAAGGAACAAGAACAAAATCAAATGATCCTATTCGTAAGTGGGAATGTTGGGTCAACAACAAACATAAAAGACACTATAAATTGAGCAATTCGGGAACAAGCACCTCCATAGAGGGTTAATTTGATAGATATTCAGTTTTCCCAAGAGAAAACAAAAATCATAACCCACTCAATTCCATTTCAACACTAACTGTTCGCGACACAAAAATACTATAAACTTAAAAATAAGTCTTAGAATTTCAAATAAGAAACAACAGAATTGGCTCCAATACTCAGACAATAAGCAAGAGCAGAGGGTCTCTGCCATAAAAGTCATCCTTAGTGCGTTTCTTTGGAGTTGTATAGGTGCTAGAGACAAATCTTGATTCCTCTTTATCTAGAATATATTTTTTCCGTGTTGTATGTGTTGTTCCTGAAGAACCTGTAGGTAATTCAAAGGAAAGAAATATGTAGTTAACAATAGGAATAAAAGGACACTTGTTAAATTTAACACAAAATAGAGAATCTGATTTGGATATTTCTTATTCCAAGATGAACGGTTCACTGATATCTTCCTAATGTTCTCGGTGATTGCATGCCGCATGCAAATTGGGATGTCCAGACAACAGTTGTTTTGTGTTTGGATCACTGGATTGAACCCAATTCTAGAAGAAAGCAATGAAAATTGCAGCTATGGGGTTTCCATGATGCCTGAATGTGCCTAAAAAGCCTACATAAATGGGCTGGTGGAAACTTGAATTCTGCCAAATTGCATACAAACTGCGGTAGGGGAAATCAAGTTTCCAGTGTCCTTCCCAGAACCTGCTGTCTGTGGGTTATTGCATCAAATACTTGCTTTATTTGGTTTGAAAGAAGCATCCTTTGAGATCTTGAAGGGACTTTGTTGAACAATTTGTAGCTTTACCTGAATTTTCCAAACTAGCAATGCCTTCGAAAAGACAGAAACCAACCAGGAAAAGCTAAAGGGAAGAAGAAGCCAATCTTCGCAAAACCAAAGGCTCCACTATGATTCGTCTCCACCAAATTTCCTAATCCACCCCAAGCAATGGAAAACCCACCCTCTCTATCGTGTTTAACCTGAAAAATAAAAAAAGCTCACAAAAAGACCCTAACTCATCCAATGCATGGCTATTTACAAAAAAGATACTTGTCATCTCAATTGAAACAGATGCCTTTATAAAACTACATAATTTTCAACAATGAAACTTTTTCTTAGAGGAATATATAGTAGAATTTGAACAGTTAATGCTGAAATGTGATATAATTGATGACAAGCATATCATTGCACGATTTGTAAGAGGATTACATTATACCATTTCAAAAGTCGTACAATTACAACAATATTTGACGTTATCTGATGTTGCAAAATTAGTTCTACCCTCCAAGGTAGAACGACGACAAATTCATACCAATAAACTTTCATCTAATGCAGGTAAAATTTTTGTAGAGCTAGCAGTGAAAACGAGTTCAAATATCCTGCAAGCCTTCTAAAATTAACCTTCCTGGTTATCGACAAATAACTGAAAACAACAAGGCTAGCTCCTCAAACACCAAGAATTCTTTGATAAAATGTCTCCCATGCCCAGGGTTTGAACACGTTGTATCGAAATGTCCCAATAGATGTGTTGCATCACCTAAGAAAAAAATGACAATGAGAACACCCTTGATGATAATGAGGATGAAAAATCATCGCATGCTCATGAAGGGGAGCTCTTGGTAGTTTGCAGGAATTTGAACACCATTATAGATTTCGAGTATGATGATGTAGACATAACATCTTCCATACTAGATGCAGCGTTCAGGATAAGGTGTTCGATATGATTATTGATAGGGAAAGTTATGAGAACGTCCTACCAAATTATAGAGAAACTATATTTATCACTTCAAGAAAACTAGACCCCTTATAGATTGGCTTGGCTTAGAATGGAAAAAGAAATTAAGGTCAAAAAACAGTGTTTAGAGCAATTTTCCATAGGAGATAAATTACAAGATATGTGGTGTGATGATAGCCGCACGGATGCTTGCCATATTTTATTAAGTCAACCTTGGAGATTTAATAGGCATGTCGTCCATGAAGGATTTAAAAATACTTGTACCGTAAAATATGAAGGCAAAAAAAATTAGTTTTAATCCCAGTGAGAGATGTCATGAAAGAAAAGGAGGGATCTGATTTTATTGATACCAAATCCACTAAAATTAATGCATGAAGCCCCATTTGCTTATGCCCACGTAGTTATAGAAAGGAATCAAATAGAGGAACAAGTTCTTAAAGCAGTTAAACCCTTAATTAAACAATTTCAAAGATGTATTTCCTATAGAATTACTTTCGGGTTTACCTCCCATGCAAAATATTCAACATATAATTGACTTTGTTCCTAGAGGCAGTTATTCCCAATCATCATGCCTATCGTATTAGACCTAAGAAATAGGAAGGACTGCAACATCAAGTAGAAGAACTCCTACCTAAATGTTTAATTCATAAGAGCACTAGTCCTTGTTTGGTTCCTGCTTTATTGGCTCCCAAAAAGGAAGATACTTGGCGTAGAAGTATTGATAGTTAAGCCATTAGAAAGATCACTATCAAATATCGATTTCACACTCTTTCACTAGCTGATTTATTACATCACTTGTATGAGGCTTATATTTTCTAAAATTGACTTACACGGTGGATTTGCCGACCCCATGTAGTGGGATTAAGGTTTTGTTGTTGTTGTTGTTGACTTACACGGTGGATATCATCAAATATGAACGAAGACAAAAGACAAATGAAAGATGTTTTTAAAGCTCAAGATTGGCTATATGAGTCGATGGTGACGTCGTTTGGTCGATTCAACACTCTCAGTACATTTATGTATTTTATGACACAAGTTTGTAGAGCATTCATGGGAAATTGGGGGGAATATTTTTCAATGATATTTTTGTCTACAGTTGTTCCCTAGAAAAACATTTACAGTATTTTCATCAGCTTTTTGAAGTATTGAGGAAAAAAATCTATATATTAATCCTAGCAAATGTAAATTCTTAACTGATAAAATAAAATTTCTAGGATATATCTCTAGTGTTGGGATAGAAATGGACCAAGAAAAGGTCCAAACTGTCCCATAAAACACACTCATCCACTCATGTTTGCATCTCCCATGGCTTGATATCTTTTTTATCAACCGTTTATTAAGAAATTTAGCTCCATAGCTGCACCTTTAATTGAAATTCATAAGGGTGATAAGTTTATTTGGACCACCACAGCCCAATCTAGCTTTGATAAACTTTAGAAAGTTGTGAATAATGCCCAAATCCTTGCCCTTCCAAATTTCAACCGTATATTCAAAGTCCATTGTGATGTTTCCTATGTCGGTATATACGCTTTGTTAAGTCAAAATGGGCATGAGGTTGTCTATTTTATTGAGAAATTAAATGAGGACCGTCGACAATACTCCACCTATGATAAGAAATTTTATGCTATCATCTGAATTTTAGAACATTAGAATCCTTAGTTGCTAACAAATGAATTTATTTTATATTCAGACCATGAAGCCTGAAAATACATACAGTCAAAATAAGCTAAGAAAACATATGCTAAAAAGGTTGAATTTCTTTCTTCTTTTTATTAAATTATTAAGCACAAATCAAGAGTGTAAAATAAGGTGTGGATGCATTAATCGTCAATACACCCTTCTTAGCACCCTTCAATCTAAAGTTATTGGATTCAAAGCTTAAAAGATCTTTATTTTGATATTTTAGATTTTGGAAAAATATGAAAAATAACAAAAAATAGAAGTGGTAATTTTTTTCATATTCAAGAGGGGTACTAGTTAGCCAGAACCCATCAGAACTCCGCAGCTAAGCGTGCTTAGGCGAGAGTAGTACTAGGATGGGTGACCT
>NW_018165005.1:147140-174513 GCF_001263595.1 Phalaenopsis equestris | reverse complement strand
AGACTAGACCTCACTAAAAATGAGGTCAACAGAAGTCCTCGTGTTGCACCACGGTTTCAAGCCCGGATGTAAAAAGTGGAGGGTTGCGTTAGGTAGTCGACAGCCAGCGTAAAACTTATCAAAAAAATCAAGACATGAATCTATTTGATCATTGTGTAAGTGTTAGGGCGTCCTTTGGAAGCGACGCGTTGTATAGCCTGGATAAAGTGAAAAGTGTGCAAGGGTCACTACACCGGTGCCCGGGTATAGTGTCAAATAAGCAAGGTTTCCAACATTACGGACGGATGCAGGAAATGAAGTTAGTCCATAAAACTAATATTAAGATACGAACTTGGAATATAGGTACTCTCAATGGTAAATTAATGGAATTAGTTGATAATATGATTCATAGAAATATTAATATCTTATGTATTCTTAATATCTTATGTATTCAAGAAACAAAATGGATTGGAGAAACGGCTAACGAGATTGATACTTAGGTTTTAAACTTTGGTATTTTGTTAAGAATCGCACTACAAATAGTGTAGGTGTAATTATAGATAACAGTTTGAAAGATAATGTTGCAAAAATTAATAGAGTTGGAGATAAAATTATAGCCCTTAAGATCATCATTCATACTAAAATTTTTAATATAATAAGTGCTTATGCTCCTCAAGTAGGTTTTGATATAGTCTGAAGATAAATTCTGAAATAAATGATACCTCTTGAAGAGAAAATTTTTATTAGAGGAGATTTAAATTGACATGTCGGTACAATAGTAGAAGATTTCAGAAATATTCATAGTGGCTACGGTTTTGGAGTGACTAATGAAAAAATTAGAGTTATTTTAGATTTTGTTTTAGCGTATAATTTTGTTATTACTAATATTTTATTCAAGAAAAGAGACGAGCATCTTATTACCTATAAAAATGGATCTAATAAAACACAAATTGACTATTTTCTTATGAGAAGAAGAGATCGTCGAGATTGTAAAGATTGTAAAGTCATTCCAAGTGAGGATTTAAGTACTCAACATCGTTTATTAGTTCTAGATTTTAAGATTAAGAGTTGTCAAATAAAGAATACTAGGACTCAACATCGTAGAATTAAATGGGGGAACCTAAAAGACACATAAAATTATTTTTGTGAGTAAAATTCAAGATTTCAAAATTTGGGATGTTTATGAAGAAGCAAATGCTATGTGGGATCTATGTGGGATAAAGTATAAAGTAACAAACACTATTAAACAATTAGCAAATAATGTACTCGGAGAATCAAAAGAAAAAAATTTTATAAATAAAAATATTTTGTAGTGGAATAATAAATGTGCAAGAAAAAATAAAATATAAGAAGTTATTTTATAAAAATTGGTTTAAATATAAAAGCTTAAAGAACTGAGAAAAACATCAAACGGCCCGCAGGGAGTCTAAAAGAACAATCTACGACGCTAACAATTCAGCTTTTAATGATCTTTATAATCAATTAGATACTAAGAAGGATGAAAAATATATGTATAAACTAGCCAAACAAAAAGAAAAGTAAATATTTAACTTAAGTAAAGTGTATTAAAGATGAAAATCAAAATTTTTTTTTCTTAGAAAAAAATATTCAACATAGGTGGGTGGGTTATTTTGATAAACTTTTTAATGAAGTTTTAGAAAAGTGAATCGATTTTAGTGATCTTAATATCGTTAATAATAATAAAATGTTTCATTTTTACCGTCGCATTAATAAAAAAAAAAGTTGGGGAGGCTTTAAAGAAACCAATGGTAGAAAGCCTGTAAAACCTGATGATATCCCAATTAAAGTGTGAAAATATTTAAGAGATTTGGGAGTTTCTTAGCTTTTACTAAACTCTTTAATATTATTTTTAAAACTAAAAGATGTCTGAGTGGAGGAAGAGTATTTTGGTCCCCATTATTAAGATTAAAGGGAATGCACAAGAGTGTGCAAATTATAGAGGAACTAAGTAATGTGTCGTACTTTAAAATTATGGGAGAGGGTAATTGAAAATAGATTAAGACGCATTACAAAAATTTCTCATAATCAATTTGGATTTATGTCGGGCAAGTCTATTATAGAAGCTATACATTTATTGAGAGGTTTGATGGAGAAGTTCAGAGATAATAAGGCGGATCTAAATTTGATTTTTATTGATTTAGAAAAAGCTTACGATAAGGTTCCAAGGGATATCCTTTGGAAGTGAGAAGAAAGGTGTTGATATGACTTATATTCAAGTCATTAAAGATATGTATACTAGAGATTTTACTTGTGTTCGAATTGAAGGAAGATTGACCAAATACTTTCCTATTTCTGTTGGATTACATCAGGGATCGGCTTTAAGCCCATATCTTTTTGCTTTAGTTATGGATGGTCTTACTGGACATTTACAGGAGGATGTACCTTGGTGTATGTTTTTTGCTGATGATATCCTTCTCGTCGATAGGATGGCAGAAGAAGCTCAGGAAAAACTTGAATTTTATAGGTCTACATTGGATTCTGAAGGCCTTCATTTGAGTAGCTAAAACTGGATACATGGAATGTAATTTCAGTAGTAATAGCTCTAGCGATAGAAGTGTAACTTTGGGTGATCAAATTATTAAAAGGTGTTAACAATTTAGATATCTTGGGTCTATCGTTCAAAGCGATGGGGATGTTAATAGTAGAATTCAAGTTGGTTGGTTGAAGTGGAAGAATGCTGGTTGTTTGTGTGATAGAAAAGTACCGCTTTGACTGAAAGGAAAATTTTATAAGACTGTGGTGAGACCTGCTGTGGTGAGAGTGGTGAGACCTGCAATGCTCTATAGTGTTGAATGTTGGCCTTCAAAAGAGAAGCATAACACTAAATTAAGTGTTGCCGAGATGAGAATGATTAGGTAGACGAGTGGCTTTACACTTAGAGACAAAATGTGAAATGAATATATTTGTGATAGAATTGGTGTAGCCCCTGTGTGGAACAAAATTAGAGAGTCGTCTTACATGGTTTGGTCGCATTATACGTCGACCATCTGATCATCCGATTAGGAGAGTAGATGTTTTAGATTCGACTCATGTTAAGAAAGGCAGAGGTAGACGTAGGAAGACCTGGGCTTATTGTATAAAAAATGATCTTAATTTACTAGAACTAAATGAAAATATTACACTAAATAAGACGCAATGGAGAAAAAGAATTCATATAGCCGACCCCATGTAGTGGGATTAAAGCTTTATTGTTGTTGTTGTTGTTGTTGTTTGTAAGAGGGGTACTTATTCTATCATAATCATGTTTGAATTCCTCATTGCTCACAACGAGAATCAATTCCGTCAAAGTGTCATGAAAGAAGATTGAGAGGACATTTTGGCCATGATAAAACCTAAGCTCCAATCAAGGAAAAATTTTGCTATTTTATTAGTGTGATGTTGATCGATTTCTTAAGAGATGTAGAATATGTCAAATGGCCAAAACTGGGATTCATAAAACTTGTCTTTATACTCCTTTGTTTGTACCTGAAGTGCCCTGGATTGATGCAAGTGTGGACTTCGTTGTAGGGCTTCCAAACACTCAAATACAGATTTTATCATGCCTTTTTTTATCGTTTCAAGAAAATGCCTCATTTTATTCCGTTGCATAAAACCCAACATGCTTCAGATATTGTCGATTTTATTTAAAAAAGATTGTTTTTTCGTATGGGATTCCTAAAATAATTACATCCAACCGTAATGTGCATTTCCTCAGTCATATTTGGAGAGCATTATGAGAAAAAGTGGGCACTAACTTCTATTTAGATCCACTGCTCATTCTCAGACAGGTGGTCAGATGGAAGTTGTCAATCGAAGTCAAAGAAATTTATTATGATGTTTTACATAAAACAATGGCAACTCACATTAGCCCAAGTTGAGTTCGCTTATAATAGATCTGTTAACCAAATTATGGGTCCAAGCCCGTTTGAAATCATTTGTGGTCAGAATTCCATTACTCCTTTGGATTTAGCACCTATGATTATTACTTCTGAATATAGTTCTGATGCAAATAAAGGAATTGAAAATATTTTAAAAAAATGCATCAACAAGTCTAGATTATGATTACAAGGAAAAATTCACAATACCACAAGCAAACAAATAAATCACGTTTTCCTCCAAGTCTTTTCACTAAACTTAAAGATAAAGCAGATGTATCTTTGCGAATCATTAAACACATAGGGGAAAATGTTTATAATTTTAATTGCCAAGGGATATAACTATTTCAACAACCTTCAATGTAGTCGATGATTCACCTAATAGGGAAATATACATCAAGGGTGAACCTTCTCCTTCGCTGAAATGGTGCATTTTGCATTCATTAAAGAAAGGCTATAAAAGTATGAATAAAGCTTTTACATTATGGTCTATATCTTTCTTAAGTATGATCATAAAAATAAGGATCACGATTAGTGGAATTTCAGACAAAAGAGGGATCACTACATTGTGATTTCGTGAAACAAAGCAAAAAAGTATTTGTGAAAAAGAGGAGGAAAGCAAGATTGGATCCAATACTAGGTTGGTTGGACTAGGCGCTCAACCTTATACACATTGTCACGCTCCATGATAATGCCTTTTAGCTCAAACATCCATGGCTCAATGATCCTTCTAAAAAAAAGGATGGCTTCCAATTCCACCTGAGAGCTGTTCCAATGGTGTAAATGATGTCTGGAGGCACCTATAAGATCACTTTTCTCATCTTGTATAACCAGACCTATGCTAGCCAACCTGGAAGAAGTCAAAACCCCATCTACATTAGCTTTGATCCATCCTAAAGGAGTCTTCTCCTACCTCAGGAGAATGATATCATTAGGGGTGGCCTTTATTTTATCTTTTTTTATTAAGTATTTTTTCTTTCATTTTTTCTTTTAGTTAAGTACAGGTATTTTCGTAATCAGGATCCCTAATAGTTTGTGTTCTCTATAGATAGTTATGCATTAGAAGAGTTGGGGGATTTCTTTAGGAGTTTTATTTTGTTTTTAATTAAACTTAAGGGAGAGGGTGGGTTTCCCTTCCTTGGGTTCCCCTAAAATTAGGAAAGGTGGCAAAGAGGAGCCATAGTAGAGGCTTAGGTTTTGTCAGGATTGGCTTCTTCTTCCCTTTATCTTTTCCTGGCTGGTTTATATTTCCTCCCAAAGGTAATCAGTGATCGAAAGCTAGACTGAAGGCATTATTGGTTGAGAATATTCAGAGAAAACTACAGGTTGTTCAAGAAAGCCCCTTCAAGTATTCAAACCATGTTTCCTTCAACCCAAAGAAATTAAGTTCTTGACGCATGAATCCACAGAGCAGGTGTGAGAAGAGTACCAGGAATTTGATTTTTAACAACCTACCACAGTGCAGAAGCCAAGTTTATGCCAGCTTATTTATGTAGGCGGTCTGGGCACATTCATGTTATAGAAGCCCCAAAGCCAGAGATTTCATATGTTACTTCTAGAACTAGGATCAATCCGGTGATTCAAACACAGAACACTTGCCATCTAAACATTCAGAATTGCATGCAGCGTGCAATCACCAAGAACATTAGGAATATTTCAGTAAATCGTTCATCTTCGAATAAGAAATATCCAAATCAGGTTCTAGGTTTTCATATTAAATTCAGCAATTTCTTCTTACAGTTAACTACGTATCCCTTTTATTTGGATTTCATATACCTTCTTCAGGAACAGCGCATACAACATAGGGAAGGAATATATTCATGTCATAAGCAGATGTAGATGTGAGCTTGTAGCGGATCAGTGGATTAGATTCTTTCAGAAAGCATAAACCATGGTAATGAGGATCTAAATCTCTCACTTTTTATATATATATATATATATATATATATATATATGTGTGAAAAGGCAAAATTCATGATCAGTGGATTAGATTCTTTCAGAAAGCATAAACCATGGTAATGAGGATCTAAATCTCTCACTTTTTATATATATATATATATATATATATATATATATGTTGGAAAAGGCAAAATTCATTGATAAAAAAGAGAGGATACAAAGGTTTTAGTGAGTGGGTACAAAAAGCACACTCACAGAGATTACAAACGTATTCACCAAAAAATAAAACAACAAATAAACAACTACTAATCATTGTGGGTGTAGTCGGTGGATCTACCGTTTCCCCTTCCCCTGGATCTAGGGAGGGAGTCCAGCAATATAATGGGATGTAGGCTTCCGCCCGAAACAATGATACAATCAGCCTAAGAGTTGCTGACATCTGACATTCCTTTTTTCTTCTTCCTAGATTTGTAAACCTGCTAATCATCTGTCAGAGGTAGTCCCATGTGAACAATAGGTGGATATTCGATGGAGGTATACTGTTGATCTGACTCAGCCTACAACACACCTTGATCCTGACACTCTTCCATAACTTGAGTACCCTCTTCTCTCGCAATAGGTGGTTCCAAGACACTTCGACTAGCATCTAGTACAACAAAATTCGTAGAATTTGTAATCTGAGAAAGAGCTGCCTCAACAACAGTAAGTGGAAGTTGCTGGTCTGTTAGGTGAAGAGTAGTCTTATGCGTCAAATTCTCATTCAACATTTCTGGAAGATTAACGGTGTCTGTTATATTTTCCTCCGCATGGATGATACTGTTAGGAACTGCCGATCGCAAATGTGGGTGAAACTTGAAGCATTTGACGGGGGTGTGCCCAAACAGTTTACAGTGATTGCAGTAGTAGGGTCTTTATTCTGCTATAATTAGCTATCAATACCCATTGTGGGCAGTACCAAGCCATATTTCGTCCACATTAGGGAGGGTGATATCCCTTTCAACAAGAATTCTTGCAATCAAAGGCCTGGTTAGAATGAAGGTGGGTGTATCTAATTTCATAGGTCTCCCTAATGCAGTTCCAATAGAGTAGAGGACTTGGTGGTTGAAGTAGTGCAACTTTAAGCCAGGAAGTTTAAACCAGATTGGAATTATAGGTGGTTCTTGACTAGGGTCAAATTAAGGAGACCACTTAAAAAGTTTTATATATTTTCCCTCTATTGTCATAAACTTTTTAGAAATATTTTGGCATAGTCTTCCACTTTAGATAACTATATCATCACATGTCTCTCATCAAAGAGGCCAACCTTCCAAAGTTCTAATAGTTTGAGATCTTCAAAAGCCTTTCCAATGATTTGCATTTTGGGATGTCACGATTGCAACTTCCCAATGAGGGTGAATATGAACTTGTTAACTAGGTTGGAAACTTCAAAATCAGAGAAGAATAGAGTCAGTTTGTCACTCTTCCTACCCGTCTTCTTGATAAGTTTGCAGTCCTCCTGGCCTTCAAATGATTCATGGTAAACCTGAGGTAAAACTTGATATGATCCCATAGAACCAACCATATTAACAAAAGAAGCCTTCCCAAGGTTTAAAATTGTAGTAGCCGGTGATTGAGAAGGAAAGGGAGCAGTTGAACAGCAGCAAGCTCCTAGGTTTGAGTCGTGACTTCAACCGGAGCTCTTTGCTGCTCGATACACCGAGCAAGGATCAAGCGACATGTCACAGGAAAGATCGCGGCACTGTGCAAGCTGCAGTTCTGCTGCTACATTCCCAATGAGCTCGTGATGATCCAGAAAATGACACGATCGAATGAATGATGTCGAAGAGCGAAGCGAAGCGAACAAGCGAGAGGTTGGGGCACGACGACGCAATCCCCTACCCTTTTTCTTCGAGTAGGAGTCTACAAACCACTGCGAATACCGGCATCGCCATGGAGTAGCGACGGGAGGAGCAAACCCTAGCGGAGCGAGAAGATGCATCGTGTTATATATATACCTCGTTGAGCTGCGACTGTCTCGTCGCTTCTGCGTGGTCATTGAGTTGTGTGTCGCGTCAAGTCGTCTCGTCGTGGTTCCTCTCGCTCTCGTTGGCTGAAACTGTTCCGCGACCTGCCTCGTCGAGCTGCGGTTATCCTGCGGCTTCGACAAGTGTAGTTTTTTGCCCCGGCCTTTCGGCTCGCTATTTTTGTCGCTGCCCGACTCTGGTAGGGCTTCTCTTGTTGTGATGGAGCTTTCTTCGTCTATGGTCCCACGTGGTGGGTAACTATCAGGGGAAGACGGCGGTTGTCTTCCCCTCAAGTTATAAGGAGCAACGGGAAGGTGATTGTCCCTTTATCAAGATTGCAAGCAGAAAAAGTGGGAAAGCAGTACTTTTTTCTCTGAGCTAGAAATTTCATTCCTTACTGATAAATTCAAGTTTGCATTTATTAGAAAATTTCAATGGGGACACCCACTTATGGATGTTATCAGGAAAAGTTTTGATGATCTCAAATTAGCAGGAAAGTGGAAAGTAGACTCATAGATGGGAGACACATAATAATGCAACTAACCGTACCTAAAGACTACACTGAGATTTTTTCCAAAAAAATATCTCAACATTGCTGGTAAACCAATGAAGCTACTCAAGTAGTCTCCTAATTTTGACCCCAAACGCGAATCTCCTACTGTACCGGTATGGTTTAGTCTATCTAATCTCAAGCTATACTTTTCTCATCATTAGATTATTTACTCTATTGGTGTCATACTTGAGGACTCTTTGAAGCTAGATCTACTCACTTTTAACCTAACCAGACTTTCTGTGGCCAGAATACTTCTTGAAAGAGATATTACTTTACCTAATGTTACTGAAGTCTGGTTGGGCACAACTCACAATGGATATTGGCAACAAATTGTTATGAAGCATAGACCTCCTTATTGTTCTCATTGTATGATATTTGAGCACAACCTTGATAAATGTTATAAGCTTCACCCTAATTTGAAATCTAAAGATCAAGTGAATAAGAATGGATCTGACCCCACTTCTTTGGATATATCTGTTCCATCTGAAGAGAAAACTACTACAGAATAGGTTATGGTGTCTGATTTAATCGTCCCTGTGGATCCTCCCCCTGAAAATATTATTTCTACGATCGAAGAGAAGCTAGATGGACCTGCTGAGCAACCTACACTTTCAAACCCACCTCAGTTGCAAGAAGCATTAGGTGAAGAGGAGACATTTCATGCTTCACACACACTTGAACCTACAATCGTTGCAACAGTTGACAATCCTTATTCTGGTGTTCATCATCTTTTATCTGCCCAGCATTTTGTTTACCAACACAATGATCAGATGAGTCAGTCTTCTGAGGAGAAATGGTAGGTCTATTCAAGGAGGAAGAAGAAGATTGGAGGCAAACTTCAGCTTAGAAACCTAATGGATAATACTTTGGCTCCATCGGGAAATGGCTTGGCACTCAATAATTTGTTACCTGGATCTCGCCCTAGAACTAAAGGAAGAGACAGGGCTAAACTGGTTCATCCCTAGCTAATTCTTTTCTGCGATTTTGGTATATTTTCTTTTTTTTGAGTTTCCCTATATCTTTCTTCTTTTGGGGTGTTTGTGTGTGTTGTATCGTATGGGTAAGGTGTCTCTATAGGGCCCTTTCATACAACATTTATGTATCTTTCCTATTTTAATAGATTTAGCCCTTCGGCTTTTCAATATATATATATATATATATATAATAAATTCAACGGCCTCTGTTTATGTTATAATTCTAATAACTGTAGCTGAAATCTTCCAATTTCTCAATCTAAAAGAGAAAATGAAATTGCACTAAAGGGGAATAATATTTATCATTAACAGAAGGAAATCTTAACAGTTATTTCATTATGAAAAGGCCTAATGACATTATTACATTGGTACCTAGCCTAAGGGCAATTTTATCTTTTGTACTCCTAAAAGAAATTTAGTCATTTATTATTATTGATGTTGTGTATAAATAGACTTATTATATTAGGGTTAGGTTTATGCAAAGAGATTGGGCTAAGAGTTTTAGATTTAAGGTTTGGGAGAGATTCCTACCTCTCGAATTGTAGGAATTGGGAGAGGTTGCCTACTTCTTGAAAAGTAGGTGCTTATCTTTTGTATTATTGTTTAGTTGTTTGGATAATTGAAGAAAATATTACTTTGCTTTAACTTCTACGGAAAAATATGCTGATTTTAATGTTGGATCGTATCAAATTAGTATTAGAGCTCAAGACTTTGGGAATCGGATTTACAGAAAAGGAGATCGATCGATCGACTCGTGGCTTACTGTGACCCGAAACTTCCATCTTTTTACTCTTACTTCGTCCTCATGACACTAACGAGATCGCGACACATAGAAGCCAACGACGAAATCAGCATACAAAAGACGGACTCACGGCATACAGCAAAAAAAAAATTGCTTATAGTTGAGATCAGAGCTGGCCGGGAAGGCGCCAGCAGGAACCTAATCACGATAGGCGATAGGATCATAATCACGACAGGCAGCTAGTGTCGCCTTCATGACCGAATCCTGCGATACAACCCCCAGTTGAACCTGGGGGGAGTTGACAGTACCGCGACTTACATCAACGAGATAACTAATTTAAACTGTATCGCAATGTGTTGTTCTCCTTCTATCATCTAATTTAAACCGCATGATATAGTCGTGATTTTAGGATTCACAGTGCACAAGGCGTGACCTAATCACACGACAATTCTTTCTGACTGAACTACGCAACCAACTGAGCCAACGATGAGATTTCAAGGTACAAAAATTTTGCCTTGGTGGTTGAAAATTTTTACAGGAGTAATAGCAGTCGAGAAAATAGACACTTTGGAGAAGAAATTGAAAGAAGAAGTGGAACAACTTAAATCTGGCATAGAAGGAAGATTTTTCGCCATTGACAACAGATTCGAGAGCTTGGAGTTGTTGAGGAAGCTTATTGAGATGCAATCAAAGAACCCGGCGGCGGTTCAGTTTACAAACCAAGGGTTGACTGAAGATTCAATGGCTAAATCGAAAATAAAAAGATCGAATCAAAAGAAAATGAGAAGGAAAGCCTTTACCTTCAAGAACATCCTCTCAGGACTTCGAGTGGGGGTGGATTAGAGAGAAGCAGAAAGGGTATACAGGCTATGATTCAAGGAGAGATTTTTACCATCAATAAATAAGGGAAAATAGCGAAGGGAGAGAAAGTTGGGGTAGAGATGCTAGGGTTAGCAAGTTGAAGATGTCGATCTTCGAATGGGGAAGACGCACATGGATGGGTGCATAGGGTGAAGCGATATTTTGCGGTGAGTGGTCTAGATGAGAAGAAAAACTCATGGCGGCATAGTTATGTTTGGAGGGAGAAGCACTAGCCTGGTTTCAATGGAGGGAGACTAGATAACTGATCTAATCACGGGAAGAATTTAAGGATTATTTATTGGAACATTTTTGAGTCATTCCGGAAAGAGACCTACACGAGCAATTCTATGCCTTGACTCAACAGGAGACTGTCATGGAATATAGGGAGAGATTCGAGCTATTATCGAGACGGTTGAGGGAAATTTCTGAAGCAGGATTGTAGTGTAATTTCATGAAGGGCCTAAAACCCAACATATAGGTAGCACTCCGACTATTCAGACTGCGGGGATAGAAAGAGGCAATGAAACCAGCCCAGATGATGCAGGAAAAGAGCCAGAAGGAAAAGGCCCATAGGAGCAGTACAGATGGAGTATCGTGTCGAACTACTACCACCGCGATGATACTAAAAGTTCAAAGAGTGGAAATCCTGAGGGAGGGTGCATGGCACAGGAATAATGGTTCTTAATCGGGAGAGACAATCCAGCACCTTACAGATATAGAGATTGTCCAGAAACAAGCCAAAGGGTTATTTTTACAGTGTAATGAGAATTTTATCAAAGGACACTGTTGCATAGATCAAAAATTACAAGTTCTCATGGTGCATGACAAGGATGCAAAGGATGAAGAAAAAAAGACCATTGTGGTGGAGTAGGAGGAAAACTATTTTTTTCCACCTTGAGGACAAGATGTCTTTTGGGGGGGAGTATTATTATGTCGGTACTTAGCCTAAAGGCAATTTTATCTTTTGTATGCCTAGAGATAATTTAGTCTTTTATTATTATTATTATTATTATTATTATTATTATTGGGTACAAATAGGTTTATTATGATTATGGTTAGGTTTATGCATGAGATTGGATTGAGAGTCTTAGGATTAGGATTTGGGAGAGATTTCCTACCTCTCGAATTATAGGAATTGGAGAGAGATCGCCTACCTCGCGAGTTGTAGGTGCTTATCTTTTATATTACTATTAAGTTGTTTGGATTATTAAAGAAAATTTCATTTTGCACTAACTTCTGTGAAAAAACATGTTGAATTTGGCACCAAATTACATCAGATGTCGTGGAGGTGAAGTAGAATTGCATACTAAAGAAGCAAATAATTTTATTCATTTTAGTTATAATAGTTGATTAAGAAATTTTTAATCTCGATGTAATATAAAATTGACAGTAATTGTTTATTTTTTCTATATCATTAAATAAACAATATTGATGGATCCCTTAGCTTTTGAAAGTTAATGTCATTAAATTTCTTATTATCTCTTCTTTATTAATGTAAATATTCTATTTATTTAAATTTTATTTATTCTGTTGAATTTACATAATAATTTTGTGTCTATCGTCTAGCTGTATTTTATATTTTCAATAATAGAAGAGTTACGTGTACGTGTCCCTGTATCCATATCCATGCATCATAGGTGATAATAAGGGAGAGCTAGTCTTACATAAGAATTAGCCTTATAAACCGGATTGCATAAAAAACAGTTTTAATGCCAATTGAATCCAAAATAGCACAATCTCGATTGACAAACCTGCACTTTTCTCTACAAATACAAAGCATCCTAAGATTCACCTTAGTACAACGCAATTGTTGAGAATTACCTTAGTACACTGCAATTGTCACCTAATTCAGTATTCCCCATTACATGGCTCCCAGCATGTAATTGACAAGCATTTTCAAAGCATCCTAAGATTCACCTTAGTACAATGCAATTGTCGAGAATTACCTTAGTACACTGCAATTGTTGCCTAATTCAGTATTCCCCATTACATGGCTCCCAGCATGTAATTGACAAGCATTTCCAATCTTTACTGCAGACCCAACTGTACAGAAAGGACCAACAGAAACACCCTGCAAATGATAGCACAAGAATAAGAATAAACAGTAAGTCTTAATATCAGAAAAAACGGAAAATACTAGAAACATGACTTAGGATTAAAGCTGGTATCCAAATCAGCATTATATCAGCAAAGCGTATACATTATTTCAGTATTGCATGTCTGAGTCAGACGCATACACAAATAAAGGAACAAAAAAATAAAATTTGGAATGTCATAGTGCTCTGCATATCCATATCATAGACCCTTTTTCTTTCCAAAAAAAATCCTGGGCACCGCTTCAACTTGATGGCGACACATTTAGGGTCTAGATCACTGTAATTTTGATGGATCCCATCTCAGTCTTATTCTCTGATTTTATCATTCAAATACTTTCTCGGTACATTCAACAAATTCCTGAATATTATAACATGCAATAATTATCATAATTCTTCCTTTCTTTAACATTTACTGCAACGTATATGATATTAAATTTTCTTTGCCATACATAAGTACATACAAAAAGTAAACTTGTAATCTACGCCTTATTTATTTATGCATTGCAGTGTCTGTGCAGTACCATATTCTTGTCAAGTCCTTTAGTGCTCAATAGAAACCTAAGGATTTTGAAAAGTTCCAATCTACCATGTTCTTAGGATTGTATTCCTGGAAAATTTAAGATAACATTGTTTTTCCTTGTACTTAAAACATGGATAATCAGACATGGCAATCGTATAGGACCTGCCATCTACGGTCTCCCTCCATTATATCTTAAAATAACATTACATGATTTATGAACTATTATTAGACCGAACTCAAAATGGCTAATAGAAATACAATAGGTATGCATTTCCCGAGCTTTTCTACCCTAGTTAAGTCATAAATCTATCATAAATCCTTGAGCTCAGGAAGCTCGTAAAGCAATTTAGGAGAGAATCAAAATGAATTAAGGAATCTAATTCATCTTAACTTTCCCGCTTGATACATAGCACATAATATAGAAAGAAGAGTGTTTTGGTAATTTACATGGCTTGTGAAGTTTTTGGATACAGGTTTGGGTTTAGAATTCTGCGGTGATTTTTAAAAAGAGGTTTTCCATATGGGTGAGGTCTCCTTGGTTATATCCCCCTCGAGCTGATCGGTTACAGAGAAACTGTCAGCTTGTTTGTGAGGTGGAGGTGCCGAGAAATGGAGAGGATTTTTGTGAGGATGTCGGAAAATTGATCAGCCCTCAATGATGTGTCTAATTGTAAGCTTGAAGGTCTTATGATGGACCCAGATGAAATGCTAGTCCACCTTAATCTGCTTTGTGCAAGCATGAAAAAGAGGATTGTTGGCCAAGGCAATTGCAAAGATGTTATTACAGTGTAGAGGAGTGGAATTGCATAGATGTACTTAACAGTCTTGAAGGAGTCGCCTGATGTAAAGGTTTTCTGTGGTCGTCGCAACTAGGGCATGATACTCAACTTCAGTTGAAGAGTGTCTTGTTTTTTATTTCATTGCTGACCAAAAAATGAGGCTTGATCCAAGGCATATGCAAAATCCTAAGGTGGAGTGACAGTCGTTTGGATTGCTGGTTTAGTTTGTATTTGAATAAACTTAATGTTGGAGACTTATTGGCATGATGGGTAGCCATATGTTGGTGGTTTCTTGTAGATAGCAGAGAAGCCTTTTGACGGATTGAAGTTGGTAACTTCGAGGTTGATCCATGTGTTGGACAAGATGATTTACAGCGAAGGTGATGTCTGGGCAAGTGATGGTGAGGTATTGAGTGCTCCTATGAGTTGTCAGTACTAATTGAGGTCTCTAATATGGATGTGGGTGATGGATTGTTGGGCTTGGATTTTGTTGGCAGTGGTGTTAAGAATGGTTTGGAGTATTCCATGTCGGTTGTTTGTAGAAGGTTTTCGAGGTTGTTGATTTGGTATATGAATTATCCTGTCTTGTTTATTGAACTTGTAGGCTAAGAAAGTGTTTGATGGGGCCTATGATGTGTGCAAAATGTTGAGTATCATTATCTTCATGCTTGCTTCAAACCGTATATAGCCTTGCTAAGTTTGTAGACATAATGAATGTGTTGGTTGTCCGTGAACCCAGGTGGTCGTCATTTATACAATGTCTTTTGGTTTCCCATGAAGGAATGCTTTTGATTTATCTATATATTAAACGGGCCAATTATTGGTGATGGCACTGGTTAGAAGAATACACATTGTGGGGAAAATGGCCACTGATGACTGTTTCATGTTTCATGTTCCTTGATGTTGTTTGCATCCTTGTGCAATGAGGCTAGTAGCGAGCTATAGTTCCATCTACAAGACATTTGATTTTGAAGATCCATTTGCATCCTAGTATATTTTGCTTGGTTGTTGGAGTTACAAGATTCTATGTGCCTTGTTATTGTAATGCATGGATTTCTTCTTACATTGCTGCTCTTCGAGTTGCGTGTTTGATTGCTTGTTGAAATGAAGTGGGGTCTAATGTACGTGTGTTGGGTGTGTGTTGAATAAGATGTAAAATTTTCCTGGGTTAGAGATGTCCCGTTTGTAGTCTTGTGTCACGTGGTGAGTTTTGGTGGGTATGAATGATATTTTCTAAGGAGCAAGAAAAGGATAAGTGGAAGTAGTTGTTGATTTTTTTAAGGAACAAGAAAAGGATAAGTGGAGGTAGTTGTTTATGTTTTTATTTATACACTTGTATTAATAGCATTAGATAGATATTAATTTTTCACGAGTTTTTTAGGATTAGGATTCTTATATAATAGTGTACACATTCATTTAATATAGGTAATTGTCAAAAGAAGTAGAGTAAGCTTTTTTAGAGGCTATTTAAGGCTTAAGGTGAGTGATTATTTTCTTGTATGTATTAAAATAAAATTTATTTAATTAATAATTGAATTATTACTTCATATACCTATTTTTATAATCAGAAACTTGTTGAATTAAAGAGTTTCTGAAATGAACAAAGTGAAAATTGAAAAGAAAAAAAATGTGGTTTCAATGTCTTAAATGAAAGCAATTAAAAAAAAAATGAAATATAAAGACTTATGTCAACCAAAATTACCCCAAAATAGTACTAGCAAATGATGCACTGTAGTCGTGCATGATAAAGGAAATGGAGTATTTTTTGTGCAAATTTTTTAGGGTACCTATGAGTATAATTTTAAGAATACATTCGAGTGTGACAATAATCCTGATATGGCTCTTAAAGAGTATAAAAGAGTAAGTACTTAAATCAAAATGGGAATGCATAAATTTAAAGTTAAATTTTATGGTTTTATAAAATAATAAAGTACATTTCCATAGGTTATCCATACATAACATTTGCAAATGAAATTTAATGCATATTAAAATTATAATTACTTAATAAATCATAAAAATTTATTGTTGAATTTAATTGTTTTTCAGGAAAAGAAATACTGTAAATTGATATGTCTGGTATAAGGACTTAGTTTACAGGAGGAAGACTAGTTGATAGGTATCATAATATGATGTGATAGCAGTTTCATTTTGCAATATATTCTTCAGGGTAGTGACATACAGTTACCTTAAAGACTTTATTGTTATTTTGGATGTTTTAATTTTTTTATGTCATGTTTTGTGGAATCTTAGTGGCTCTTTTATACATTGGAAGTTTCTGGAAATTTGTTAATAATTATTTAAATATTGATACCGACTGACCACAGTTCCTAACTTAATTAATTCTAACCTATCAGGCCGGATTGTGATGGAAATTGAATACATGTATATAACTCATCTTTACTTACTTGCTTCATACAAGGTACACTATATAGAGAATTAGGGTGTTTTGGTAATTTAGATGGCTTGTGAAGATTCTAGATATGGGTTTGTGTTTACAATTCTGTGGTGATGTTTTAAGGGTTTTCCATATGTGAAAGGTTTTATGGCTTATAGCTCGAGCCTGCCAAAATGGATGATCTCATCAGACAGGTCATTGCAACCTAGCTACAGAACAAATAATTTATTCTTATAAGAAGTTATGAGGAATAAATTATTTGTTTAATATAAAGAGATATTTCATTTCCTATTTTATATTTATTTTCTTGAATTAGAAATTATTTGTTTTCTTATTTTATGTTATGTCTTATATCTCCTAATAATTAATATGAATTAATTATTGGAGATATCAGGTGATATATTTTTCCTTTCATGCCATTTACTTTTTATTATTTTTCTTATTATAGGATTCTTGTAAGGGTTATTTATTGTAAATAGGATTCTTGTAAGGGTTATTTATACCCCCGTTCATATCAATGAAATAATAAAGTATTCCGCATTATTTTGAATTTCAAAATGATATCAGAGCAAGGTTTCGTACCTTAGCCACCAGTCCTCTTTTGAGAATTGTCAGACTCCCTTCTTGCTATCCTCTGTGCAGGAAGAGAAGGGCACTCATCTTGGTATTTGAAACAACGATTTTTTTCTTCATCTCTCCCTAAAAGCTTTGTCTGCAAGCTGGTTCTTCCTGAGCCGGAAGCTTCGACTCTGACGGACTCTATCTTGGTCTTTTTCTATTGTTCTTCCTAGTCGCAGGAAACAACACTATTTTTCCCCTTGGAATCTAGCATTGCTTGCTGTCATTTCCTGTTGTTCTTCCACAAAAATTCAGTGTTGGGTCTTGCAGCCCAGTGAGCAAAACCAGAAGGGATCGAGCAGGGATTGAGCGCAAATCTCACACGTGTGCGGGCATGCACCCTTACCGCTAAGACATGGTTGGGGCCGCTCGTTGAGCAAGAACACTCTGGCATTGTTGATCACATACGTCTGAACTCCCCCGATCTCCAGAAGCTTCTAGATCTCCACTACACGAACCACATCGTAGTAAGACAATCGTCGTATCTGAATCACGCAATGCTCGGCATGTCACTCGGAGCAACATCAGAGGCATAATGTACCAGAGCCGGTGTCCCCTTAGTTGAGACAGAACATGTTGTGTTCGTTGCGCACGACATCCGCATGAGCCGAACAAATCGAGAAGAAGGGGGTCGTGAGCAGGGGCTCAAGCCAAGGCGGCACCAACGATGCTGCCACCATCCTCATTGTCATCTCGCTGGAGATATCGCTGTCGTCGATTGGACAATGCCAACAAATCTATCGTTGGCCCTTTCTTCTGCAATATTTTTTTTTCTTCCCTGCCAAAGCGCAAGGGGGAGCTACGTTTCTAACCGGTCATTTCTCCTGCAGCATTTATTTTCTTCTCTGCCCAGTGTTTCCAACCAGTCATTTCTCCTACAGTGTTTTTTTCTTCCCTGACCCAAGCGTCAGGGGAAGCTTTGTTTCCAACCGCCCTTTCTTTTGTTGTTTTCTCTGTCAGCAGAATTTACTGAGTTTGATTTACGTGTTTTTTTTTTTCTGCAGCCAATGACAACTTCGGTCAATTAAAAGTCAGTTTTCCTGTAGGTTTTCTCTTTCCCTGCAAAACTCAAAATTCAGCCAAGTCTGAATCAAGCAAATTCAGTTAAGCCTGAATCTCTTTTCTAGGCCAAAACATATGACAGACAAAACTCAAAATTCAGTCAAGTCTAAATCCAGCAAATTTAGCCAAGTCTGAATCTCTCTTCTACGCCGAAGCACATGACAGACAAAACTCAAAATTCAGCAAAGCCTGAATCTAGCAAATTCGATAATCCAAACGACCAAGTTTTTTTCACTACTCAGCAAATTAGGAATTATTAACATGCATTCCAAACTTGAGGGAGAGTGTTAAGAATTATAATAGGAAATAATTTATTCCTATAAGAAGTTATGAGGAATAAATTATTTGTTTAATATAAGAAGATATTTTCTCCTAATAATTAAATATGAATTAATTATTGGATTATGAATTATTTGTTTTCCTATTTTATGTTATTTCTTATATCTCCTAATAATTAAATATGAATTAATTATTATGAATTAATTATTGATTAATTATTGGAGATATCGGGTGATATATCTTTCATTTCATATCAATTCATTTTCATTATTTTCCTAATTATAAGATTCTTATAAGGGTTATTTATACCTATGTTCATATCAATAAAATAATAAAGTATTCTGCATTATTCTGAAGTTCAACAAACTCATCTTTACTTTCCCGCTTGATACATGGTACATTACATAGAGAGTTAGGGTGTTTTGGTAATTTACATGGCTTGTGAAGTTTCTGGATATGGGTTTATGTTTACAATTCTATGGTGATATTTTAAGGGTTTTCCATATCTGAAAGGTTTTATGGCTTATAGCTCGAGCCTGCCAAAATGGATGATCTCATCAGACAGGCTATCACAACCTAGCTACAGAACAAACAGATCTTGCATGCACCACCAAGCGTGTTATTGAATTGTTTAAGTTCCGGTGTAAAATTATTAAAAACCTATGCAAAATAACATGTTATGGACAAGGTTTTTATTGGGAAGTAATAATGGAACTGCGATACAGTAAGACACCGGCTTTAATCAAAAAAGAAAAAGGTTGACTAAGTAAATCTTAGTTTAAAAAAAAAAACTAGTAAGCTTCAACAGCATTTTAATTCTCATGTTAAACAGAAACACAATGGAAGGGAACACTAACTAAACCACATAGTTGTCTTTCTGCCTGATAGATATCTTTCTACTCGCTGAGGACAAGGGTTATTCTTGAGAGTTCAACAAGAAGTCAATTGTCAAACCAACACTAATTATCAACTTTCAAATGATCTAGAATAATTTTAGGGTATTTCAAATATAAGGCCATATCTACTAAAAAGGCAGGAAGTTAAATTTCTACAGGATCAAGAATTTCATTTATTGCAACTTAACTTTCACACATTGTTCTGGAATAATTTAAAGCTATATCCACTTGAAAGGCAGGAAGTTAAATTTCTACAAGATCAAGTATTCATTCATTACAACTCTCATGGTAAAAATGTCTGGCAGTTTGAAGTTTAAGTTTATCTCTGACTAAATTAAGCCACAGCTAGTTAACTGTCTTCACTAAGAACCACTTCAGGCATCTTCTACATTGTCATTATGACAGTCAATAAATAATATAACTTATTTAGTAATGTTCTCTACCAATTCATTTATCTCCCATACAATTTAAAAAGAACAACGTTCTATGTTAGAATATCTGAAAACTTTGTTTCTTGACCTTATTTTTAATCTCACGGATGTCACTAATTTGGTTGATAAAAATATTGAAAGTTGTTGCAGAGATTTAGTATTAAATCCCGCCTGCAATAAATAATAATATTAATAATTAATAAATGTAAAAAAGGAGTTATGGCTCCTAAAAAACAGGAACCAATTTTGGAAGAAGGTAAACAGGCAGACAGCACCTATAAATAATACCGTTTACCATCATTCAGGAATTAATTCCTGCAGGGACAGAGCAAATTTGCAACAAATTAGACTCCACAATTCTAGATTTCCGGAAGATGTCCATACACGGATCAATTCAGCTCATCACACAAGGAAAAAAAAGTCACGTGCTCCTAACTTCTAAGTTACTTCTATAAACAAAATTATATTATCATATAATGTATTTCCTATTTGTCTATTATTTCTAATCTCTTCACCCTTCCTTAGCTTGGATGCTTGCATCCTTGATCTTCCAGTTAAAGTGCACTGTCTTTCTCATAGGAATACGAAAATAAATGTGTTTTTCCTCTATATAAAGCACTTGATATTTCTAAAAATTACATAATTATGTAGTGAATTATCAACGAAAAATTGGCCAAATTTTCATTCTCTTTGGAATTGTAAGAAAAAATCAAGGAAGCCACACAGAAATGAACTTGAATAATGAAAAAACCGTCGAGTTAAATTAAATCAAGAGTGCCCTCCAGAATCATCGATAATATCTCTCTCTGTCACTCTATAGTACAATATTCCTAATAGATTTTGGCAGTAACTGGTTTTTAAAAAATAAATCGAGAATGTCCAGGGACTACAACCAAGTATCAAAAAACAGTTGGAAAGACTAAATATCACAATTCCTACCCAGTCAAAATGAAAATGTTAAATCTCAAGTAAGAATATTAGACCAAAAACCATTCTATCCATTTGGGAAGTGCCCTTTCAAATTTATAGAGAATATAATCGCAAAAAGATCATAACGAATGTTGAAAAAATGAATAATTGTTCCCAAAACTCAATCAAGGGGAGAATTCCAAGTTATTAATGAAAGAGTTCTGTTAGAAGAATATCTACCCCCCATTTTGAGCGATGTCTTCCACTGACCTGTCCAAATCTAATTCTCGCATTGAAATTTCCTAAAATCACAAAAAAAGAGTTACATACAAAATATTTCTACATTGCAGAAGCACATGTCTGACCCAAGCCCAAAACAACATTCACAGTATAGCAATAATTATGATGTTAACATTTCAATTACCTACTGACACGGGAGTGTCCGTAGAATCATGGGAGATGGCATCCCGTGATCCAGATCGCATGATTTTCGTGATCCCGATGGCGTGATTCCATGATCCCACGGAATTGAAGATTTACTCAATCAAAGAAGAAGCCAAACCACCATATCAGTCATCAAATTCTACCTTTTTCTATTTTTTATTTATTTCCTATCTTTTTTTTATTATTTGGGTTACCTTCAAATAGAAATCTATTTATGTGTTGTTTTCTTTTGTTGGGATAAATTTTTCTTGATTTTATGTGATTTAGAGATTCTCTAGTTTTTGCTCCTATGAGTGTTGTATCTTCTTCTTTTTGGAAGTGGTGTATCTATATTTTGCTCAAAAATACGTGATAGAACCTCCATGCCAGTTAGTCATTAAATTGCTGTTTTCAGTGCGGAAACCTACTATTCAAATAGGTTATGCCTCATAAATCATTCCAAACACCATCGAACCCGCATATTATCATCCCCTTTCTACTCCATGACCTTACCCTCGCTAGATCCGCTCGCTAAATGCCTTCTAACAGCCTAAAACAGTATCATATGATGTCAGAGCCTGCCTAACTTGAAAAATTTAGGGATTATCATTCCTATTCCTACCAAAAAATCAACATGACTTAAATCATCAACCAAATCAATACCCTAACCATTCCTACCAAAATTTCAAGCCCTAAACCTAAGATTTTGATAATTCAACATTCTAACTTCTACCAAAAATTTAGCTTGATACCTATCATGAAAATCTTAAGCCCTCGACCAACATTTGATTTGCAATCCTACATCTATTAGGAAAATATGATCAAGAGAAAAATAAGTCTTACAGTCAAGGAGAAACCCTCAGTGAGGTGTCCAAAAACTTAATATGGAGGAAATGCAACAAGAAATCTTTCAATTGTAGCAGAGATTTGCCACCTTTCAAAGGAGACCATCTAGTGAGGTCAGCCATAGCCACAGCAGTGACAAACTAGATCGAGGGGGGAAATTAAATCCCTTCCATTAAGAAGTTTCTAGTAATAAAAAACCAATATCCCGTCGATTTGGCATAGATTATCAAATAGGAGTTCAAGATGTCAGAGTGAAGATTGACTTGCAGGATTTTGACGGTCGCATGAATTCAGACAAGTTCATAAAGTGGCTTCAAACAGTAGAATGGGTCTATGAGTACAAGATTTCTACCTGACAGAAGGGTAAAACTAGTTGTTATTGAGTTAAGGAAGAATGTATCTCTATGGTGAAAAAATAAAATAAAATGTTTACACTAAGTGTAAGAGGAAAGACAAAATGGCTACCTAGTCTAAAATGATAAAGGAGATGCAGTAGAAATATTATCCCTCCCATTACCAAGAAAATATTTTCATTGAACTCCACCACTTACAAGAAAGATTCTTATGAGGAGTACAAAGTTGAATTTGATCAACTCATTGAACTGTGAGTTGGTGGAATCAAAGGGGCACACAATAGCCAAATATCTTGGAAAACTCAAGCTAGCTATCAATAATATGGTACACCTGAGCTATATTGATCCATATTCAACATATAAACCCTAACTTCGAAAGTGGAGAAACAACATCACCCAATAACTGTCACCAAATATAGGAAAATTTCAATCACAAGATCGGACAACAAGATTATACCCAGTGGAGGGCTCAAGCTAACATGCAAGAAGACAAACTAATCCAAAGTGGAGAAAAGGTGAACACACCAATACTCCTAAATTCTTCCTAGTTAAAAATTTCTTCAAGTGTCATGATTTAGGCACAATATATCAAATTGCGCAAACAAAATGATGATCTCTTTCATTGAACATGACACAACTGAAGAAATTGACAGTAACAGAAGAGAATGAAGACTTCAGAGAGGATTATTAGTTTCTAGCCAATGAAGGAGAGATGTCAGCGATTCATGTTGAGCCCATGAGAGAGACTCCAGCAGTACTAACATTAGTTGTCTTAGAAGTTAGTGAGTTTAAGGAGTTAATACCAGAAAAGAGACAAACCCAATTAAGGGAGTTGTCGAGTGTCTCGACTAGCAAATTACCTTGTGGGAGGTTGCCACTAAGGTGGTCCAACATGCAACAAATTTTACTACGGCGTTAATTCCTCCAAACAAACTTGTTTATTGGATGCGCCCACCTGAGTATAATAAATAGGAGAAGCAAGTTACAAATTTAATGGCTTGTATACGTCTATGTGTAGTTTCAAGTTCAATTATACCACAAAAGAATGGCTTCTATCAGGACAGATCTTGGAATAACGTATGTGTTTTAGAGTTGCAAGAAATGGACATAAGCATAGAATTTGTAGTGGGACTCTCTAAGATAAACAAAAAGATGACTTTGTTATAGTGGTGGTAAGTGCTTTCAGAGAACCTATAGAGAAGAAGATATCTCTTCTAGTCGGGGAGAATGACATGGAAGCGTCCATAGAATTGTGGGAGTCGGTATCCCATGATATCATGGAATTGAAGATTTTTGCGATTGCAGAAGAGGCGTCATGCGTTTTCAACCCGTTATCAAATTTTGCTCTATTATTATTTCTATTTTTGAATTATTTTCGATTTCTTTTTTTCTAATTTGGATTACTTTCCATTAAAAACTTATTTATGTGTTATTTTTTTTCTGTTGGGACAACTTTTGCTTGAATTTGTGTAATTTTGCTTGAATTTGTGTAATTTAGATAATTTATTCTATAGTTTATGCTCTTATGGGTGGTGTATCCTCTTCTTTTTGCAATTAGGGTATTTATATTTTGCTCGGGAATAGGAGTTGGAACCTCTTCGCCATTTCACCATTTCGCCATTCGACCGCTATTTCAATTCGAAGAACCATCAAACTCATCCAACCTACTATCCTAGAGCAGGTTTTGCCTCATACATCATTCCAAACGCCATCAAACTCACGTATTATGATCCCCTCGCTGCTGCACAACCCTAGCATCGCAAGATCCATTTCCTAAACAGCTTCTAGGAGCCCTAGAACAGTAGACATACGAAAAAAGGTACAAGAACTACAAGGACTTTTTACAAATATTTGACTAATAAATATAGTTTCTATGATAACTTTTCTCCTTAGTTCCAATAACTGGGCATTTCCAACATCTATGAAGCCCTAAACAGACAAAATAAAGGGGGAAATCTCAGCCTTGCAAAAGAAAAGAAATATGCATTCTGCAAATGGATATTCAATACCAAATGAGAGTTCAATAGCATTGAAACATTAAGGCTGGACTGATTTAAAAAACCTTATCGATTAATTCAAATTTATGGGATTGTTTAGTGATAAACCTTTATATAAATTGCTAAGATTAATACAGTTTGAGTTATCTCTTAGTGCTAAATTGGAGTAGTCTCATCATCAACTAGATGTCAAGATATCAAAAATGTTTTTGGTGGGATCTTAAAGATGAAGTCCACATAACTATGCCACCCGGGTTTGAGACCACTAACTAAAACAATAAAGCCTTCAAACTCAAGAAATTTATTTATGGTTTCAAGCAATTACAAAAATCCAGGTCAACAAATTCACTGCTTTGATTAAAAACTACAAGTGCTCTAACATAAACTAAATTATAATTTTCATTTATCTATGTTGATGATATCATCTTAATTGGGAACAATGAAAAAAAAAATTGCAAAGGAATCTTGGCGAATGAATTTGAAATTATAGATCTTGGAGGGTTTTTTTTGTATGGAAATAACATGAATAACTAAAATCATACACATTTCTCAATAGAAGTAAACTCCAGACATTCTAAGAGAAACTAGCGTGATAGAATGTATACCTATTAATACCCTAATGAATTCTATCAATAAAATTGAGTCCAAATGAGATGAAAAGTGGACAATAAAATGTATCATTTGTAAAACTCACCTACCTTTTTAAATGCTATATCAGAAAATTATTTTCATATGACTGTTCAAACAATATCTATATATATATATATATGTGTGTGTGTGTGTGTGTAAATTCTAAGCTAAGCAAGAAGCGTAACAACAAGATATTCAGATTGTATTCTGCTTCCTATTTTTCTATTTTTTTATTTATTCACCCTCCCTCTCTGGGGTGCTTTTACCCTCTATATAAAACGCGCATGGTCCTTTTCATTAGAATAAGAAAAAAAGTTTCTTTCTCTTCTATGTTGTTGTATAGGTCTTTCTCCTTGAAGCTTTCATTTTCAATAATATCTCTATTTGATTTTCCCAGGTGTTGGAGTATGTGACAATTGACATATTTACTTCGGTGGTCCGTATGCAACCTTTGGATAAAGAATTTTAGTCTCCCGTTCAAGTTTTTATAGTTCACACTTATATTTCTTCATTTCTACAAACTTGTATTCATTACAAGAAACCTGAATAACAAAGGCAAGACAAGGCGACTGAATAACAATGACATATAACACTATATCTTGATCAACATGAATAAGGGATCCATTGCAACAGAAAAAATATGCCACCCAAATTGACTTCATAAGCATATGCCACCTAGAGTGATGTTAATTTGATGAGGTTATAACTGATATGACCATTAACTCATATTCATGCACTTAGTATAAAAAATTATAAAAAGAAAAAGCAATGATTTTGTATATCATGAAATAGCATACAAAGAGGGACTCAGATATGACACCTTTCCAAGAATTGCATGATGATGAATTAATGCAGTCGGATGAATTGATCCAGTTTCCTCTCTTCCAACTTCGGCAATGTCTGAAAGCAAAAGCAAAAGCTAACTTAAAAAGAAAAAAGAACCAAGAATTCAAAAGATCAATTGTTGTAGTCCCAATAGATAGAACTACTACCTCCATAAACTCTACGAAAGAGTAACTGGGAGGAGGCTCCACTCAATATTGAAAGGTGTTGAAGAGTTCTCGAGGAAATCATGGCAGCACCGAGACTACTTCATTTAAAAGAAACAAATCTAGATTCATTCAATATTGTCAGATAAGGACTTCGGATTAAAAATTTCTTATAACTGGCTGAATGATGAATTAATGCAGTACGTCAACAAAAAAATAGCATAATCAATAAGAAGTGACCTTGATATCCAAATCCTTACAAAATATTCTAGACCATTAGCGCAAAATGATAGAATATTAGGTAAAATAAGAAAGAAATTCTTCTAATCATAGTGGTTAACTTTGCAACTACCATACTGAAAGAATACATTATCACATATGTTTCCGTTAGAATTAATAGGTTTGTATTTTGAAGTATGATGCATAGCATAAAAATAAAAAGAAATATAGATCTGACATAATAAAAAACATAACCTTGAAACCACTTTCATAAAATATATAAACCAAAACATGGACAAATAATTCAGTCATTTCTTAACATTAAAATAACAACAATAACAACAAGCATTTATCCCACAAAGTGGGGTTGGCTACATAAATCATTTTTCTCCATTGTGTCCTATTGTGTCATATTTTCATTTTATTCTAATAAAATAAGATCATTTTTTATACATTAAGCCCAAGACTTTTTAGGTCTACCTCTATCTCCCTTAACAAGATCATCAAATGGTCGACATTTGATGTGACCAATCCATTCAAGACGGCTATCTCTAATCTTGTCTGTTAATGGAGCTACAACAACCATATCACGGATATATTCATTACGCATTTTGTCTCTAAGTGAAACCTAAGCATTCTCATCTCAGAAACAGTTAACTTTGTTTTATGCTTTCCTTTTAAAGGAAAACATTGTGCGCCATAGAGCATTACAGGTCACACCACCATCTTATAGAATTTTCCTTTCAGTCTAAGCGGCGTTTTTCTATCACACAACAGGCCCCATGCATTCCTCCACTTCAGTCAACCAATTTGAATTCTAATAATAACATGCCCATCAATATCACCATCACTTTGAACAATAGACCCGAGATATCTAAACCATTCACACTTTTTTAATAATTTGATCAGCCATAGTTAAAACTCTGGCATTAGAGCTACTACTGCTAAAATTAGATTCCATGTATTCATTTTTAGACCTACTCAAACGAAGGCCTTGAGGCTCCAATGTAAACCTCCATAATTCAAGTTCTTTCGTGAATTCTTT
>NW_018165005.1:135058-147029 GCF_001263595.1 Phalaenopsis equestris | reverse complement strand
TTCCCTAGTCTTATCTACAAGTAGGATATTATAAGAAAAGCATGCACCAAGGTATGTCCTCCAGTAAATGTCTAGTAAGAGCATTCATAACTAAAGCAAAAAAGAACAACAAATAAACAAAAAAAATATCAGCATGCTTTAAGATATCATGAACTATACTTTGGTCAGATTGAGCAAACTTTCGAATAGGTTATTTCTAAATTGATGCAGATTAGCATTTTAAACCTTGTGAAGTTTACTTTAAGGTAAGATTAACCAAATAGAAAATATCTAGTCACAAAGATTAGGTAATCTTCGAAGATTAAATCATTATCAACATCATTATCAAATGGTTTATTCCAACTATTTGGGGTTGATTTATATCAGTCCTATTCATTGAAATCAATTTGAAAAACTTTTATCACTAATATCTTAACTCTTCCTTCTGAATTATCCTGCACTAATTTTGCATACTCACAAGTAAAAAATTTTATAACTTTTAGTGTACATATCCAAATGAACTGAGTCTATTTTCAGTTGTCTTAATTTTAATAAAAGTCACTCCAACTATTCAATGAGTATAATCATCCCTTAATTTTTTTTGTTTATTTTTCCACATATATCTTGAAATCCTCATTTTTGGCATGCCCAACTTAGCTATCGACAACCTTTTCTATTGGCCAACATTCATATCCATATAGTGTAGAAGGGTTAAATGCAATTATATATTTACCTTTAATTCTCAATGATATTCTCTTATCATATAGTACCCATAGAGCACTTCTCAATTTTAACCACTCAACATTAATTGTAAGGTTATAACATTATTAGTATGCATAATAGATTCAATATATTTAAATTTATCATAGCTAAATATTACTTTATCTTTTAATAATATTATCCTTATAATTGCAAATATTACACTCAACAAAATTATAACATACACAATCTGTCTACAACTGATTCTAAACACTCTATCATAATTATATTCTCTAGTGCTAAAAGGTTTCACTTATTTTAGCATACTCATCAAATAGAATTATGTCATCTACGAAAAATAAACACTAAAGCACCTTTTTTTGAATATCGATTACGAGTATCTCAATAATCAATATAAAAATATATAGACTCAATAGTAATTATTAAAATAATTTTATTGTAATTGAAAACTCTGATTACTCAAAAATTAAGAAAAAAATATTGCTCAATACTTCATCATTTATATCTTTAGTAATTTCAAAATATATTTGCAATTGTATTTTTGGCATAATGTGTATAAATCAATTATTGTGATACCCAATCATATGTATTCTCAAGGTTAATAAAAAATATAAAAAAAAATTATTTCTTTGCTCACCACACTTCCCAATTAATTTTCTTAAGAAAATAAATTATTTTCATGACAAATCTTCCTGACATGAAATAAAATTTATTCTGCAAAGCTTTTGCTTTCTATGTTTATGTTCCATCACTCTCTTCCAGAGCTTATTATATGAGTCATAAGTTAAATTTCTATGCAATCAACAAAACCTTAAACATCTCCTTTATTCTTAAATATTGGCACAAAAATATTGATTCTTGAATTATTTTTCATCCTCTTAAGTCTTCAAAATGCCATTAAAAGTATTTGTTTATTAAACTATTATGATATTCGCACAACTTTCCAATCCTAATAAATATCTCATTTGGACTTAAAACTTTATCACCATGCAAATTTAGAGTTAGCTTCACTACCTTTTCAAAAAAAATTAGCTAGCTCTTGTTGCACCTAGAAGACAGTGTCAGGGCACGCCTGCTATTCCAATTCACCAGGGAGGCAAGATAGCTTCATATAGAGGTCCAAATACCTTTTCCTCTAATAAAGGTGGAAAATCTGGCAACTCATCTATTGAATGATAGATTTGTTGTAAGTTGGGTCACTCTACAACTCAAAATTAGTATCGAACTAATCTTATTCGTCAACCTAATCAGAGAACTCTCTTTGCTACTCCATCCATGGCTTCAAATGATTAGTACTTAGACATGTTTGTTTCCTTTTATCCTACAGTCGATTGTACTAAGTTACCTAATCCACGGGGCTATATTGGAAGCAAGCAAGTTACGATTGAAAATGGTCAAGCACTCCTTATTTCTCATAACACATAAGGTCCTCTCCCTACTACTCGTAAGCACGTTTTAACTCCACTTCATGTTCCAAAACTATATTAAAACTTGCCTTCAGTACATAAATACCTCTGATAATTCAATTTCCATCTCTTTTGATGCTTATGGCTTTACCATCAAGGATCAGAAGACAAATGCAACAATTCTACAAGGTCCTAGTCAACAAGGTCACTATGTTATATGGTTTCCTCAACAGTCTATTTTCTGCTTCTCTCCAAATGCTTTGCTTTCTTACTCCTCTGTTGTTGCTACTTGGCACCATCCCACAACTACTAGTTTATCTAGTTTAGCATAAACTATACCACATCTATGTATATCTTCAAAATCTTATTCTTGTGATTCACGTAATTTAGCCAAAAGTCATAGACTCCCCTATTCAGCTTATGAAACTTAAGAGTTCTACTCCGCTTGAATTTATTCGTAGTAATGTTTGGGAATCTTCTCCTGTTTTGTCTAAACAGGGTTAATAATATTATCTCTTATTCATAGATGATTACTCTTGCAATTGTTGGGTGTATCCGATGAAATTTAAATCGCAAGTGGCCTCTCTTTTTATGCAATGCCACAATCATGTTCAACAACAATTCTATCATACATTAAAATTCTCTGCCCTAATGGTAGTGGCAAATATTGCAACAAAGAATTTTTTCTTATTCTTCAAGATTCGGGTTTTGCTCATCAAAACACTAGTCCTTACACTACTCAACAAAATGGTGTTGTCAAACGAAAAATATCGACATCTAATTTAAATAGTACGCACAAACTTTTGTGGCTTGAATCTTCTTCATTATCTTTGGGTTGATACCTTCTTATAGCAACATATTTTCTTAACAGATTATCTTCACCCACTACGAACAATCTTTCCCCCCGATCAACTATTTCATGGCACACCTCCTTCCTATTCTCTTCGTAAAACCTTTGGATGTTTGTGTTTTCCTTGTCTTCAACATTACTCCGCCATCAAACTTCATCCCAAATCTGCTGTTTGTGTTTATATTGACTATGCCACTAACACAAAAGTATACAAGTGTCTGAATCCACTCAGTAATAAAGTCTTTATGTCTCACCATGTCCTCTATAATGAGCACGTCTTTCCTATCAGAAATTACTATATTTTACCAAGCAAATCATACAACTCCAAACCAATGTCCTCTTACTCTTGTTTCTGTAACAAACAAACCACTTTCTAATCCTTCTAATCCTGCTCTCACTTACCAAATTCTAATTCTGCATCAGCAGTTCATGGAAGATAAGTAAACGAGGCAAAAGAATTGAGGTGAGAACTAAAACAGTGAGGAACAACGCAATGATGTCGAGGATGGCCACTTGCCAGCATTGAATCGTGAGGCTTTAGTCTAGATATTTCGCCTCGTACGAAAAGAAGTGAAGGTCGAAAATCAACAGGAATAAAGTCGGTGGTGAATCAGAGGACAACCCTTTAACATTCGAAGCAGAAAACTCTGGAGCTATGGAACGCCGGTGAAGCCGAGCAGCACAGACGAGCGGAAGCGGCAAGAAAAGTCACTACCAATGATGTGGAGGTTGGAAGTCAGGCAACATGGCTGGTGATCCGGAGCCAGGATGTGGGAACTACAGAATTGGCCGGAGAGAGCGAAGGTGTGATATAGCCGTGAACTCGAGCTGCTCAAAGTCCACAAAGGAGAAACGAGAGTGAGAGATGATACACTAACCTCAGCACTCTGCTTATAGTAAAAAATATTACATCAGTACTGCGTACGTAGAGGAACGTGCGTACTCAATGAAATCACGCCACGATATCCCGCGCGACGCAGAAAAAAAATGGCGCAGTAACACGGGAAATATTCCTCCCCGTGTTATTCATGTGTTATTGTGTGTTATTCATGTGTTATTCTATCCTGGGAATATTCCTGGTGTTATAATAACACAATAACACATGAATAACACATGAATAACACACAATAACACAAAAATAACACGGGAGAGAATATTCCCCCGTGTTACTGAGCCGTTTTTTTCTCTGTCGGGAATATTTCTCGTGTTATTCAAGTGTTATTGAGTGTTATTCATGTGTTATTGTATCCTGAAAATATTCTTGGTGTTATAATAACACAATAACACATCAATAACACATGAATAACACGCAATAACACATGAATAACGCGCAATAACACATGAATAACACAGGAGAGACTATTCCCCGTGTTACTGCGCCGTTTTTTTTGCTCTACCCCGCGAGATGTCGTGGCGTGTTTTGATTGGCTACGCACGTTATTTTTACGTGCGTAGTACTGATGTAATATTTCTTCCTGCTTATAGATATTCTTGGGCAAGGGCAAGTAGATAGCCTTGCGGGTGAGTATGGCGTGGCGACCACAGCGCACAACTGATTTTATAGAAGGTAAATTTGCATACTTTGCACACAATCCTAGTATTCGATTTTCATATTTACACATAGCGGAGGCATTTACATACATGCCATACAATTTCTATGTTTTTACACATTAACACGTAAACATTCATGTTTATCATCATACTTTTCAAAACTTTAACATCATATTAAAAACATTACTATCATTATTTTTTCAACAGCAAAATATATATTATCATGCATAATTTATGTTATTCTGATGTTAAAATGTAAATATCAATTTTTGGGAGTTAGATATATAAATATATAACAATTGTGTGGTATGTATCTAAATTTCCTTTAATAAAAATTAGTGATGTGTTTTATCACATAAGTTTAATATAGTTTTTTATATATTATATTTATTAAGTTTAATTTATTAATTTAAAATTTCTTACCAAAAATATTTTGATCTAAATTTTTTTCTTCGACTACCAGATTATTAGAAGTACTTCTTACCACTCATTCTACACTAAACAAAGGACCATTTGGTTAGAGTATTAGATAACTTCTATGAAGCATTGTAGGTGTAAATAAAGATTTTTTATTAAGACTTTTAAATATTTAATTTAAAGTAAAACTTATGCAAAAAAAAAATTATTCTTAAGTTGAATTACATGAAAGGTATTTTTTTACGAATTTAAAGATCATTTTTTAATTGTGCATCTTCTCCAACTAAAATATAAAAGAGTTATACTTCCAAATTCACTAGAGGGTACTCTTCTCATGTTGATTGAGAATGCTAACAACATCTTCTTGTTGTTAATCGATCAAGGCCTCACTTTCTTCTTCAAAATTGTCTAATAACAGCATAGATAAAGTTATATATTTGATGATTCACTCTTATGTACTTGAGTATATGATTTTTGTCTTGATTTTATAAGGTTGAAATGAATTTCATTTAAATTCTGGATTTTTAATATTTCTTGGGAAATTATTTTGGATTTGAAAACTAAGCATCGTGAAGTTGAATTGGGACTAGACCTTTAGAATGGAATTTATATATCCAGATATGCAATTCAAGGTATGCAAAATTGCACAGTAAGCTTGCCAAGAGCTAGTCGCAAGAGCTCAAAATATTTCTCGTCTAAGCTCTCAAAGCTACTCTCCCAAAACTCAATAAGAGATTTGTCCATTGCACCAACTTGACTCATCATGGGACTCACAAAATCAAAAAGTCTTAAAGTTTGAAGGGGACACACTTGGTGTGAATGATTCACCAAATCCATCGAACTCAAACTCTGAAAAATGAATCTAACTTAAACGAGACTTGCCCAACTTGGAAAGTCAAGTGCTTAATCTTATAAGACCCACCTGCCGTAATAGTGCTCCCATATGAGACCTAAGAGGAACTTTCATATTCATATGTGATGACCAATTTAGGTACCAAGCTCTCAAAGAAATACTTAACATGTGGTATGATTATAATGTTCAGGTAAATGTAGTGGATACTTCATGTATTTATTATTTAGATCACAATATAACCTCTTATGTAGCATGCAACAATTTTATAAATTGGGTATCAAAATTCACATCATGGACATGACATCCAACTCAATATTTTCTAGCAAAATAATAAATATATTTCAAGGTCATTATCCTTCTAATTGCCTCTAGATTTGTTTTCTTATGCTTTATGCTTGCCTAGGGTTCAATTAAAACCTTGTAAGTTCTGCAAGTAGCATTTTGGGCTTTATTATAGACAAATTTTTATCAAAAAAAAATTTAGCTATGATGAATATAAGGTGATGCTAAGAACTGAAAAAAATATAATATAGAGTAGAGTATATACAAGAAATGGAGCAAGATTTTATGACTGACAAATACCTTATTGAGATTGAAGTAAGAATCATGAGAATGATCTATTAAGCTTTAGATCTCCTAAAATAATTGTGAGGGTAGAAATGTCAGAAGTCCCCTAAAACTTCATCATACAAAGACAACTTGTAATTGTTATAATGCTAGCCTCCACACCCATAAGAAGCAAAACTTACTATTCTAGTAGTGATGAAGAGTTCACTCCTGTAACTAAGTGATTTGAAAGACAAAGGCCCCAATAGACAAATACTTTATACTAGGAGATTATGGAAGCCAGTTCTAAATATCATCCATAGAATTCTACAAAGGAAAAACAAACTTGGATGTTCACTCGACTTAATTCAAATTTGTTGCTTTTTTAATTAAAAAATGGATATTTAAAATTCTATATTTTCTTCATCACTTTTAACAGAATAAGCACTTTATCGGTTCTCATGCCTTTCACTGGAAGTCATAAATTCCTTTATCAAATTCAAAAGATGCTTTTTACTTTATTAATACAAAAAGACCTCTGAAAAACTCATAAGACCATTTAAAAATAAGATCACATCCAGATAAGTGATACACCTAAAATATATAGTGTTTTTGTACACATTTTTATACCTATTTTTGAGATATTACACTTTAATGAAAGGTATTTGTGTGTTTTTTTATTTAGGTACAATAAAATGGATGAAAAATGATAAAAGGAGTAAAAAAAGATCAAATTTAGAGCAAAAATGAACTGAGGCGCCTAAGAGCCAAGACTGGCACTTACGCGCCAATTAAACGCAGAGAGCCGCACCTAAGCGCTAGGTACCTTAAGCACCTGGTACCCCGTGCTTAAGCGCCAGAAGTAGTTATTTGATGATTCATTGAATTTGGATGAATTTTTAAGAGTTGTTTGAAGCAACCCTTGGTAAAAACGTGGGAAATAGTTCATGGACATGAAAATTCATTCAATTGGCTTTTAAAAGGAGGCAACTTCTAGAAGATTCATTGAATGGACACACATTTTAAAGAGACACCAAGGCACCACTTAGACTTTGATTAAAGTAGACTTGGATCATCAAAAGAAAAGACCAGCCAATCATCATCCATCCATCCAAAGTAATCGTCGTCGCCACCTCCCATCGCTGTCGCCGCCGGCCACCTTTTCTTTTTATTTTGGGTTTTAGTTTGTATTGTGAGTGAATGAAGAGAATTCAAATGAACTTCAAGACATTTGATGGAGAGGATTTGAGATAAGTGTTTATATTTTGTGCTTGCATTTGGTTTTCATTTAGTATTCTTGTTTGTATGTATGATTTCTACTTTTAAACTAAAGTTTGGTTGTGTTTTCTCCATGAATTATGAGTAGTTTTCTTTATCTTTTTTCTTAAAATGATAAGTGATTAAGTACTGAAAGGAAGTTGTGTGAAGTATTAGACTTTAATGTTGCAAGAAGTTGTTATGATTTTAAACCTTGTACTTCATTTACTTCTTCATTTGGCCAATTAAGATGTTAATACTTGTTGTGAGAACATGTAAGATCTGAGATGTTATTATCTCAGTCAGCAAATATTAAGAATCACATTTGATTTCATGGATGAGAATGTAGTTCATATGGTTGAGTGCAAATAAATAGGAAAATAAACTTTCAAGAGTGTAGAATTAGAAGACTTTAGAGTGGCAGGCTAAAGCCCCCAATTTGATTTATAGTTTTAAGTTCGTTTTAGGTTCTAATACAAGATGTTAGCTGCCAGGTGGAGGGAGAAGAGGGAACTCTATAGTGAGAGCTAGAATATTCCCTACCTGACCCGTCTTCAAGACTATTCAAACTATATATTAGTCAGTTTTTTTATAGCATTTCTAAAGAATATTATTACTCTTATTTGACACAGCACAATTAGAATACTTCCACAATTGAATTTCTATACTTATTACTGATTCATGATAAGGAAAAAGATATTTTATTTACATTGCCTTCATCTTACAAATATCTAGTTAAATTTATTTAGTTGTTTACTTTATTTTAATTAGTTGCTTACTTTATTTTTAATTATCAAAAATTACAAAAAGAATCAAATTTTCATTCTTATTATAGCATCTAGAGTTTAAGTAAGAATACTTTGTTAAATAAAATTTTGTTATCTAATTTCTCTTATTTTGTAAAGTTGTCTATTGTTAGTTATCCTTGTGAGTTTAATATTTGTGGCTTAATCAAAAAGTCTCATATTACTTGATAACAATACGTATACTTGTATTGTATCCCATATTTAAATATTATAACTGTAATCTTATTTGCTTCATAGTAAAAAATTTACCTAGTTTTTACTTGGGATCAAGCTTTTGGCTTTGTTTCAAAGTGAGCGTCATTATTAAGGAAATTTAACATAAAATCGCATACATCGCATTTTACATCTATCTAGAACATTTAGATCAAGTTTTTGGAGTCGTTGCAGAAGATAATTACAAAATTTTTAAAGAAATATTTAGAAAGTAAATTTTCTATTTTTATAAAGTCTTATTTAAATTTTTAGATTTATTATAGGAATATTGTGGTGTTGTTTTTATATATAGTTCTTGTTTGTGTGTTTATTTTTTATTTTATGTGTTTTTTAATAATGTATGTGTAGTTCGGGTTCCACAGGACTTGTGCCTTACAATTTTGAATTAGAATGAACTATTAGAAAAATTAAAAAATTAATGGAAAAAATAAAAAATTTAAAGAAATGACAAATCAAAATGTTGAAGAGTTTAGACCTTTAAAATATTATGCAAACCCTACGGTGTATGAACTTCATTGTAGTATTCAAAAAGCCATTGAAGTGGCTAATTCATTTGAACTTAAACCCGCTATTATCCAATGGTATCAAATAATTAGTTTGGGGGAGCACCAACTGAAGATCCAAATTTACATCTTGCTAATTTTTTAAAATTTTGTGCTACATTTAAATATGATGGTGTATCAGATGATGTTATAAGATTTAGACTATTTCCTTTCTCACTGAGGGATAAGGCTAAGATATGGTTATATTCGTTATCACCTGGATCTATCATAACTTGGGTGATGTAGAGCAGAAATTCCCTTTTAAATATTTTCCACCATAAAAAATTGTGAAGTTTAGAAATGATATTACATCTTTTTGTCAGTTTGAAGGGCAGTATATTTATGAAGCATGAGAACAATTTAAAGAACTACTGAGAAAGTGTCCACACCATGCTATACTAGATTGTTTAATAATTCAAATCTTTTACAATGCATTAGCTGGATCTCTTAGATCTATTATCTATGTCACTACTAGTGGTTCATTGATGTCAAAACCATTTCATGACGCTTATGCTTTAATTGAAAAGATGACTACAAATAATTTTTAATGGCCTTATGAAAGTGTAAATCTTAAGAAAGTGGCCAATATTCATGAAACTAATGCTTCTGTCTTGTTAGCAAATCAAGTTGCAGCAATTTTAAGGAATTTAGACCAATTTGGAATACATTTTTCTCAACCAACTGCAACGATTGAAGAGAATTCATTAGGCTAAATGGTAGATTCTCAAGCATCATTAGAATCTTTGAATGTCATAAACAATAAGTAGAATAACCCATATTCAAACTATTATAACCCATGTTGGAAGAACCATCCCAACTTTAATTGGAATAATACTTAGGGTGGTAATAATCAGCAACGGGGGAACAACCAAGTAAACCCATTAGGAAACTAGAACAATCAAGGGAAAAGTAATTATAGACCTACTTATCCTCCAGGTTTTAATAGTATTCCACAATTTAAGGAGAAAAAGTTGTCTATATAAGAAGTGTTGTTACAAATGGGAAATCAGTTACAAAGTCAAGGAGCTAAAATTAGAAATATTGAGAATCAATTGGGACAAATAACAAATTCATTAAGTAATAGATCCCAAAGAAAACTTCCTAGTCATACAGAAGTAAATCCAAATGCTCATAATAAAGACCAAGTAAGAGTTGTTCAACTTAGAAGCGGAAGAAAATTGAAAGATAGAGTTTGAAAAGAAACTAAAATAGAGAGAAAAGAAATTGAAGAGCATGAAGAGGATGCTCCGAAAGGTTTAGAGAGAGCTATTTCTTCACTTAAAGCTGACTTAAAAAACCACCACCTCAATTCCCTCAGAGGCTCTGTCAACAAAAGTTGGATAAACAATCTTCAAAAATTATGGAAATTTTTAAGAAACTTACAATTAATATTTCATTTGCTGAAGTCTTAAAGAAAATGTCAAGCTATGTGAATTTTATGAAGGATATTCTCAACAGAAATAAGAAGTTCAAAGATAATGAGACTGTTGTACTTAGTGAGGAGTGCAGTGCTATAATTGAGAAGAAACTTCCTGAAAAGCTTAAAGATCCTGGTAGCTTCACAATTCCATGGGTAATATGAGACATATTTTATGGGAAATCTTTATGTGATTTTAGTGCAAGCATTAATCTTATGTCATTATCAATATTTTAAAAATTGGGATTCAGAGAACTAACCCCTACTACTGTAACTCTGTAGTTAGTAGATCGTTCAATAACATATCCTAAAGGAGTTATAGAAGATGTCTTAGTAAAAGTGGATCAAATTATCTTTCTGATTGATTTCATTGTGCTAGATATGGAGGAAGATGAGGAGATACCTATTATTTTGGGGAGACAATTCCTAACTACAGGAAGAGCAATAATAGATGTGTAGAAAGGAAAATTAACTAAGCGCATCAATAATCAGAGAGTTACATTTAATATTTCCAAATCAATGAAATACCCTATAACAGATAAATATGATGAATGTTATAGAATAGATGTGATAAGATATTTAAGTAAATGTCATTACAAAACAACTTATGAAAAGAAATCTGAAATAAAAGAGTTGGAACACGAGCAAGAAGAGTAGTTAGATCAATATGAAGATTTTTACAAGGAAGATTCAAATTATGTTCGAGAAAGTTTTGAAGTTTTGGACATGACAGAAAAAGATAAATCTTTTTTGTCCATTGTCCATCAATTTCTTTTTTGTCCATCAATTGAAAAACTTCTTGAGCTTGAGTTAAACTTCCTTCCTGAACATTTGAAATATGCTTTTTTAGGTGATTCCTTAACATTACCTATTATAATTTTCTCAAAATTAACTATAGAAGAAGAATTGAGTTTAATTCAATCTTTGAAGGGTTATAAGAAAGCTTGTGGATGGACAATTGCTGATATAAAAGAAATCAGTCCTTCAATTTGTATACATAGAATTCATATGGAAGAGAACTGCAAACCCAGGGCTGATCCTCAAAGGAGATTAAATCTTGTTATGAAGGAAGTTGTTAAGAAAGAAATTTTAAAGTGGTTAGATGCTCGAATTATCTACCATATTTTTGATAGTGCATCGGTTATCCCGATTCACTGCTTTCCTAAGAAAGGAGGAGTGATTGTGACTATGAATGAGCACAATGAGTTGATACCAACAAGACAATTCAGAGGATGACGAATATGCATGTTGGCACTATTTTTGGTGTGGGGTTTTCCCGTAAGAAGCTGTCGGTCATCGGAATTGAAATCCCGTTGCCCGCTTCGGAAGGACGTTTTTTTTTTAAAAAAATTTATTTTTGAAAAGGATGAAGTCAAACTGACCCCATAATTTTCATAGTTTAAATGAAAGAGCG
>NW_018165005.1:129883-130191 GCF_001263595.1 Phalaenopsis equestris | reverse complement strand
TGACCAAATCTTGTATTTGGGCTAGGTTAGGAATTCCAATTTGCCCAATTAAATATGGGATTTGGTGTAGGAGATCATGAGGAACAACTTTCATGAAGGGTGAAAGTCATTTTGAGGCCAATTGGTTAATCAATTTGGTGGATTTTTGATTTTTGACCCATTTTAAGCATATTTTGCTAAGTTTGGGTCAAACCTGAGCTAGCTTTGGGCTAAGCTCAAATTAATTTTTTTATTTGGTGTAAAACATCATTATGAACAACTTTAATGAAGGATGAAAGTTATTTTGAAGTTGATTTGGTGGTCAATTT
>NW_018165005.1:109424-129215 GCF_001263595.1 Phalaenopsis equestris | reverse complement strand
ATGGATCAATGAAATCCCCATTTTGGGCTCTCATGTATTGATCTTAATTAGTGTATTGTGAAGATATAGTAAGGGTATAATGTACCTTAGCTTCAAATCAACACCCAGGGTCAATCCTAAGGCCAAGTAACCCTATAAGAACTCTTCTTGAGCTTTCCCATAAGGATCTTACCTTTTAAATATTAGAGGTTAGGACCAATATGTGGAATATCAAGTTGAGCAAAGAGAAGAGTTTGAATTTCTAACGGTGAGGATACCTTTTCTAGTTTTCTAAGACTAGTCAATAGGAAAGTCCTATGGCTAGACCTAGGCTACTAAAGAAGTTTCTAGACATCAACCAAAAGTGAGGTCAACAATGCATTGCTTATAGAAAATTAAATCTCGCCACAAGAAAAGATCATTTTTCACTACCCTTTCTAGATCAAATGTTGAATAGACTAGCTTGGCATAAATACTTTAGTTTTCTGGATGGATAGTTTTCTGGATGGATATACTATATACTGGTTATCACCAAATACAAATAGATCTTGAGGATCAAGAGAAAATAACTTTACTAGTCATTATGGTACATTTGCTTTTAGAAGAATGTTCTTTGGTTTATGTAATGCCTCTACTACACTTCAAAGATGTATGATGGCTATTTTTTGTGATTTAATTGAAAAAAGGATTGAAGTTTTTATGAATGATTTTTTAGTGTTTAGAACTTCATTTGAATCATGTTTGAAACATTTATCAAAAGAAACATTTAGTTTGAAACATTTATCAAAAGTTCTTAAGTACTATGAAGAAATAAATTTAGTCCTTAATTATGAAAAATGCAAAATTATTATAGCAGGAGGAATTATTTTGGGACATCAGATTTTAGAAAATGGTATTGAAGTAGACCCTGCAAAAATTCAAGTGATCGCTATTATACCTTACCCAACTAGTGTGAAGGAAATTAGGAGTTTTTTAGGACATGCTGGATTCTACGGGCGGTATATTAAAAACTTTACAAAAATTGCTAAATCTCAATTCCATTTACTTGAAAAAGATGTAATTTTTAATTTTGATAAAGAGTGTCTTAAAGATTTTGAATTAGTAAAAGAAAAATTAGTCACTGCGCCAATTATTATTTCACCAGATTGGGAAATACCTTTTGAACTAATGTATGATGCAAGTGATTATGCTATTGGAGCTGTTTTACGGTAAAAGCATGATAAGATTTTTAAAGTAATCTACTATGCTAGTAGAACTCTTAATGAAGCTCAAATTAATTATACCACAACTGAGAAAGAGTTATTAGCAGTAGTATATGACAAAGGCATGATAAGATTTTCAAATTAATCTACTATGCTAATAGAACTCTTAATGAAGCTCAAATTAATTATACCACAATTAAGAAAGAGTTATTAGCAGTAATATATGTTTTTGATAAATTTAGATCATACTTAATTGGAACTAAATGTACTGTGCATGCTGATCATTCTGCTATCAAGTATTTAATGAAAAAGAAGGATGAAAAACCAAGAATTATAAGATGGATTCTTCTTTAACAAGAATTTGATTTTGAGACAGTAGATAGGAAGAGAGTTGAGAATCAAATTGTTGATCATCTATCCAGGCTTGAATTAGTAAAACCACTCTGCTTTGAAAAAGTGATTAATGAACATTTTCCAAATGAGGAATTGTTCAAAATTAATGAGTGGTGTGTTCTATGGTATGTCAACATTGTGAATTTTATTGTTATTGATATTATACCCTATGGAATAACATACCAACAAAAAAGAAAATTTTTATCTGAAGTTAAGACTTATTTTTGGGATGACCCATTTTTATATAAATAAGGAAATGATTTTATTATTTGAAGATGTGTGCCTTTAGAAGAAACTTATGAAATTATCCAAAAATGTCATAATTCTGATTTTGGGGACATTTTGGTGTTGATAAAATAATATAAAAAAGTTTACATTATGGATTTTATTGGCCTACAATCTTTAGAGATGCTAACGCTTATATTAAAACTTGTGATCGATGTCAACGAGTAGGAAATATTTCTAGGAGGAATGAGATGCCCCTCAATTATGTATTAGAAGTTAAGATATTTGATGTTTGGGGATTATATTTCATGGGACTATTTATATCATCTTTCAGAATTTTATATATATTGTTGACAGTAGATTATGTATCCAAATGGATAGAAGTTGTTTCTTTACCTCGATGTGATGCTCAAAGTGTTGCAAAATTTTTAATAATGACATATTTTGTATATTTGGGATGTCGAGAGTGATCATTACTGATGGGGGAAGTTATTTTAGAAATGAAATAATGGAGAAGTTATTAAAGAAATATCATATTAACCATCAAATTGCTACTGCTTATCATCCTCAGATAACTGGTTTGGCTGAATTATTCAATCGTGACATTAAAAGAATATTGGAAAAATCTGTGAATCCAACCAAAATGGATTGGTCAGTCAAACTTGACTATACTTTGTAGGCTTATAGGACTGCATACAGAACTCATATAGGAATGTCCCCATATAGGCTAATATTTGGGAAAGCTTTTCATTTACCAATTGAGCTTGAGCATAAAGTACATTGAGCTATTAAAGAATTTAATTACAATTTAAAGGATGCTGGTGAGAAAGACAATTGTAATTAAATGAACTTGAAGATATATGAAATGAATCTTATGAAAGTGCTAAGATTTATAAAGAAAATATGAAGGTGTAGCATGATCAAATGATTCTTACTAAGAATTTTGAACTAGGGCAGTAAGTTTTGCTTTATAATTCAAGATTAAGATTATTTCCAAGCAAACTTAAGTCCAGGTGGATGGGCCCATTTGTTGTGATGAAAGTTTATCCCTATGGAGCTCTGGATATCAAAGATCCTAAAACTGATAAAATATTCAAAATGAATGGCACAGGCTGAAACCCTACTTTTTAGGTGACCAACTTAAATTAAATGATCTTATGTTGTTGGGCCAACCAGAATAAGCATTGATTTTTTCGGACTGGCGATGTTAAATCAGGCACTCTGTGGGAGGCAAACCATAGCTATCTTTGTTTATTTTAAATGTTATGTTGTTGTTTTAAATGTGCTTATTTTGACAGTATTTTGAATATATAATGGTTTAGTAATTATTCTAAGACCTTAAGAGATGACTTAAACATGTTAGAATGAGTATTTTGACTGTTAAGTTGACCTATGTTAAATTGAGCACTGACGCTTAAGCGCCAATATCCAACGCTTAGGCGTGACATTTAAAAACATGTGCGAATTTCAATTTTTAGAAGTTTTAACCGTGATTTGGTTAGCTTTAACGTGGGATAGTAGTTTTAAGATGTGCCTAGGAATTATAGGGAAGCTTATTACCTATAAATAGAAGGGTTATGTGAGGATTTATACCACAATTCAACTTTAACCCTATATTCCAAGTGGAAGAGAGAGTTTTGAAAGATGTCATCTTAGGAGACTGATTTGAAGAAAAAGGAGGAAGTAACAAGAAAGAAGTTCATCAGTCAGAGTGTGCAAGAGTTATGCAACAATTTCCTCGTCGTTAGTATTGAAGGAATAGTAGATAAAATCACTAAAATCGAGGTTGAAGTGGCTTCAATTGAAGCAAAAGTGATGGAAGTTAACGCACATCTGGACCATATGGGATGACATCATAAGATGCAGTTTAGTCATACTAGTTTTATAGAAGAAGTGGACAAGGCTTTGAATCTAAAGAATAAATGGATTGAAGAAGATTCAACCAGAGTTATTAACCACCGTCCCTTTTATCAGATTTACATTCCAAATGTTAAAGGAGAGACTACTCATAAACCAGAATTTGTTCCACTGAATGGAGAGTGAAATTAAGTTTTTTGTTCAGCCTTTGTGTGTTAGTGTTTGTTTGTTAATGTTAAGTGTGTTTAGTGTGTTTTTAATGTTAAGATTGTCTAGTGTTTGTGTTAGGAATTTTCTCATCCAATTCTATTTGGATTGAGACCCTATGTATTGTTCGTGAATGAATATAAGTGTTTGTTTGTGTGAAATTTTATGTTATTTAGTGTTGAATCTAATTAGTTAAGATTGGTGAATCTTGAGAAAAAGGAGAGTTGAAAAGGAAGAAAATAGTTATTAAAGAGTTATGAGGCCTTGTAGAGTTGTTTAACTTAGGTTAGAAGTGCATTTTGCTTAAAACAAAAAAAAATCAAAATTTGTGCACTTGTGCCTAAGCGCTAAGACCCTACACTTAAGCGCTACCTAAACCGAGAGACGGGTGCCTAAGCGTCAAACCATTCGCGCTTAAGTGCCAGTTCACATAAACTGGTTTGTGAACGGTTTAAAGTGACAAATTGGTCTGAAAATCTCCATTTCCTTCACTCGATGTCGTCCCCTACCTCTTGAGTTCGTGATTTTGAGATTAGGGCAACCCGTAATTTGAAAATTTTTGGTGGTTTGAAGAAAATTTTGTTATATATTATCTTCTTGAGGTAAGAGCTTCACTTCTATGTAAAAAATTTTGAGTTTCACCATGTATTTTGAGCACATTATGGATCTCCCCAAAAATCACAATTCATGGTAAAAATTTGAGAAAAAGCTATGGAAAATACATAGATTTAGTAGTTTAAGTTTTTAGGAGTTGAGTTTAATGATTTAGAGTTGAATTTGGAATTTATTGTGAATTTTATAATGGCACCAAGGATGAAGAGGAGCAAGGGAATAACCCAATTTGATTCAAGCAACTTTGTTAGCAGGATCGATACAGTGATGAACTGCAATCAAGAAAGTTGATCCCTGAGCATTATTTCAAGAGTCTGGGATGAGCTGTAGAGGATTTGATTGTTCGACGTCAGTGGGAGCGGTTTTGTTGTTTTTATGCTATGACAGTTATTTCTATTGTTAGGGATTTTTATGCAAATCTTCCCAAGGTTGAAGAAGAATGAGTCATGGTTAGAGGAAAGACAATACCTTTTTCACTTGAGTTAATAAATCAGCTTAACCATTTGCCCCTGAGCACTTTATGTTTTTATTCAAACTATAGTCCAACTGAGGAGGATTTGGACAAGATTATTTCATCATTGACTGGAGAAAGAGGATTATGGAAAATTACTAATGTAATAAGAGTCAACTTCCCCATTTCAAAGTTAGATTCCCCATCAAAGGCATGACATTACTTCATTTCTGCTCGTCTGCTGCCCACCAATCATCTTAGTGAAGTGACCCGTGATCGAGCAACTTTGAACTATCGTATTCAGCAATTCAAGCCCATCGACATTGGAGCTTTGATTCATAATGTTATTAACAGTTCTACCATTGCTGATGCTACTGCAGGTTTGGGATTCACATCCTTGATCTTTTCATTATGCGAGCAAGCTGCAGCCACTCAAGCCTATTACTAGTGTGAGTGTGAATGAATCTCTTTATGTTAAGTAAATTAAAATTTATTTTTTACTCCTATTTTTAATTTTTTGTACTTGTATATTTAGGATGTAAAAATTCTTGTTTGTATGTCTTTTTTAATATTCATTCCTATCTATTTATATATGATGCTAAAATGTTTTATTTTATTAATAATTTAAGCTTGGGGGGGATGAAAAATTTTCTAAAAAACTTGAAATTTATTTATTCTCAAAAGTACTTTAAATAAATTTGATTTTGATTTGAAGAAAAATGATCATGTATATGAAGTTATATTAGGGAAGTAAAATTTTGAATATAGAAATGAGTAAGTGAATTTAGTTAAAATTTATAATAGTGAAAAAAAACTTAAAGTTAAAAGTTTTTTGTGTGGAATATGATAAATATTATCTAACTATCTTTAGTAGGAGAAATTATATTTTAGAAAAACGTAGAAGAATTAGACTTTTATTTTCAAAACTTAAATTTCCTTTTATTGAAAGTAATTTTCAAAAACTATTATTAGGTTTTTAAGTAAAAGAAATATAACAACTTTTTTGCTTTAGGAAAGGAGGAGTGAAATTTAAAATCATTAAAGGTCTATCTAGATATAATAATCCTTGCCTGTAATAAAATAAAATAAAATAAAAAAAAGAAAAAAAAAGAAAAGAAAAGTTGAAAAAGGAGGGAATAGAAGAAGAAGAAGCGAGAACCTTTAGGATTAGTGCCTAATAAAAAATTGGTTCCACATCTGATCTTTCTAAAGTATATGACTTGAGAAACTCTTAAGCTTAAAGATATAATATAGTAAGTAAATTTATGCTTAATAAAAATTTTTAAGTGGAGATGATAGAATGCCTAAACTCTATATTTGGAAAATCTACAATATTTCTGAACTAGATAGGAACTCATATTTTCAGACTTCTTTGCATTAAAAATTTCTAAACTCTAAGTTGGTCTCATTTACTATCTTTTTCCTCTAAATTGGATTACTATATATCTACATCAAAATTTTAGCAACTCATAAAGAAACTCACATACATCATCTACTTATTTAGTTTTTAAAAGATTGGAGTGTCACTTGAGGATAAGTAACATTTTAAGTTTGGGGGATTTTGATACACCTAAAATATATAGTCTTTTTGTACGCATTTATATATATACATTTGAGATATTGTGCTTTAATGAAATGTATTTGTGGGTTTTTCTTCCAGGTACAATCAAATGGATGAAAAATGATAAAAGGTGTAAAAAAGGATCAAATTTGAAGCAAAAATTTAGAAGATGCAAAAAATGAACCGAGGCACCTAAAAGCCCAAGACTGGCGCTTACAAGCTAGTCAAACAGAGAGCCGCGCCTAAGCACCAGATGCCCCGCCCTTAAGTGCTAAAAGTAGTTATTTGATGATTCATTGAATTTGGCCAAATTTTTGAAGATGTGTTTGAATTAACTCTTCGTAAAAACATGAGAATAGTTCATGGACATGAAAATTCATCAATTGGCTTTTAAAAGGAGGCAACTTCTTGAAGATTCATTGAATGGAGACACATTTTGAAGAGACACCAAGGCACCCCTTGGATTTTTATTAAAGAAGACTTGGATCATCAAAAGAAGGGGCTAGGCAATCATCATCCATCCATCCAAAGTAACTGACGCCACCGCCCATCGCCGCAGTCGCCGGCCACCTTTTCTTTTTATGTTGAGTTTTAGTTTGTATTGTGAGTGAAGAAAGAGAATTCAAAGAAACTTCAATACATTTGGTGGAGAGAATTTGAGATAAGTGTTTATCTTTGCGACTACATTTGGTTTTCAGTTAGGCTTCTTGTTTGTATGCATGATTTCTACTTTTAAACTAAAGTGTGGTTGTGTTTTCTCCATGAATTCTGAGTAGTCTTCTTTATCTTTTTCCCTAAAATGATAAGTGATTAAGTATTGAAAGAAAGTTGCGTGAAGTATTAAACTTTAATGTTGGAAGAAGTTGTGATGATTTTAAACCTTGTACTTCATTTACTTAGTGATTTGACCAATTAAGATGTTAATACATGTTGTGAGAACATGTAAGATGCGAGATGATATTTTCTCAGTCAACAAATGGTAAAAATCACATTTGATTTCATGGATGAGAATGTAGTTCATGGGGTTGAGTGCAAATAAATAGGGAAATAAACTTTGAAGGGTGTAGAATTAGAGGACTTTAGAGTGACAGACTAACGCCCCTAATTTGATTTATAGTTTTAGGTTCTGATACGAGATGTTAGCTCTCAGGTGGAGGGAGAAGATGGAACTCTAGAGTGAGAGCTAGAATATTTCCTACCTAACCCGTCTTCAAGACTATTCAAACTATAAATTAGCCAATGTTCATTATAGCATCTCTAGTAAGGGTAAAGAATATTATTGCTCCTATTTAGCACAACACAGTTAGAATACTTCCACAACAAAATTCTTATACTTGGTACTGATTTATGATAAGGAAAAGTATATTTTATTTGTATTGCCTTCATCTTGAAGTATTTAGTTAATTTAATTAGTTGCTTACTTTATTTTTAATTATCAAAAATTATAAAAAGAATCAAGTTTTTATTCCTATTATAATATCTAGAGCTTAAGTAAGAATACTTTGCTAAGTAAAATTTTGTAATATAATTTATGTTATTTTGTAAAGTTGCATATTGTTAGTTATCCCTGTGGGTTCGATATTTTGGGCTTAATCAAAAAGTCATATATTATATATTACTTGATAGCTTACTTGATAGCGATATGTATACTTGCATAGTATCCCATATTTAAATATTATAACAGTATTTTTATTTGCTTCATAGTGAAAAACTTACCTTACTTTTGCTTGGGATCAAGTTTTTGGCTTTGTTGCAAAGTGAGAATCATTATTAAGGAAATTAAGCATATAATCATATATATAATCACATACATCACATTTTACATCTATCTAGAACATCGAGATCAATAAGTCCTTAAAAATTTTCATTGTGAGGTTCAAAAGAGACCAATTGGAAGTAAAGAATCCAAAACTTGTGTAAGAGACACCAAATACCCCCTTGACTTATGATAACCAAAGATGTTAGCAGAGTTATTAAAACTTGACAGCCATCATTTCAAAACTGATGAATAAAATGCTATGATGAATGCACCCACTTTAAACATTCTGAGAGATACTCCAATGAGGCAAAACTATTGAAAATGATTAAGTGAAAATAAAAGTCATTCCTAAACCAAAAAAACTAGATTGAATGTTGCATTTATATTTCCATCCATACCACCAACCAACGGTTCACCAACATGAGGATCTGTTAAGAATCATGTTGGCATCATTTTTGGATGTCATACGTTCAGGAAATTTTGTACATGTGCCAATGAGATTGTATTCCACTCGTATAAAGTGTCCCATAGCTTGCAAATGTTCACCTGAGTTTCCCGCCCATGTTAAATACACAAAGGGAGAATCTTGCTTGAGCACATCTGCGTCTGGCTTGTGCCCGACCGCCACACCTGGACGGGGGCATGCCTGTGCTTTCCTTTTTAGGGTGAACTCACTCCAAACTAGTGTTGCCATCATGCCGACAAGTAGAGAGTATCGGAAAATCGCACCCAACTTTAGTTGCACCTGCGCCAAATTTTGGGTGCATCTGTGCTCACCAAGTGCACCCTAAAGCATCTGTGTTCTATTTCGGTTGCACTCATGCCCAATAAACTCGATCCAACACATCTGTGTCACGATCCAATGTACCCATGCTAGGTAAATTTCTACATTGATATTGGTTAGCCCCCTTGGCCGAACCAAACCTTTTGAAGGCTATTTTGGTCATTGAGAGTGGGCATGATGCCTCTAGGTTGCCACCTCAGAAGGAGGGAATTTGCATACTGATAGTGCTTCGAGAGGCAACTACACTTTGGAGGCTCACACAAGTGCACATGTAGTATTAGTAATATTATATGCTTGAATATTGAATGTCAATCTCACAAGGAACGAGGGAATTGAACATAAGAAAAGTTCTAGCCTACTAGTTTCACTCCTAGCCTGGATTTGGATTGAGTTAAAGTCCTACAAATTAATCTTATAGTAATTAAAGCAAGTTAAAAGTATAAATTTTCCTTAACTAGGTTTTGTATTGATGAATATCAGGTTCTAAAGCTACCCTCCCTTGTAATAATGTAAGTGGAATGAAAAAAATGTAAAGTGTTAATTATAAATTTAGCTAGTGAAATTAGGAGTAAATTTCTTATTTACCCTCTTCGAGCGCATAAAGAAAAATAGTTAAAATGACTTTAATTCCTTAAATTTTATTTTGAACCAATAAAGATTATTGTTCTAACATATGCATCTCTCTGCGATGCATATCCACTTATACTCCACAATTCAACATGACTAACCTAGTTGATTCCACCATAGCACTCCCAAGTCATTATGGTTCACAACAAATTTTAACATTTTACTTGGTCAAAATGAAAAGTATATGAAGATTTGAAGGTTAATCATTACATTAAGTAATTTAAAAAAATTCATAACACTTAACATTTCAACACATCCTACATGATCATCACAAGGTAAGCTACGAGTTCTACTCAGAAGGAATGAAAGAAACAACTCACCAAATCATTGAAACAAGTTAATTTCACTGTCCAAATGTTTACAATAGAAATACAATAAGAAAGAAACAATAAACTTATCTTCCTTCCCTTTAAAATGACTTAAAGATGCTTCACCAATGCATCCCTTGTTGCTGATCCCGAAGGATCTCCCTATCCATAGCCATAGAAGAAGAAGAAGACGGAGATTCTGATATATCTTTTTTATGCTTAATTTTCCTAACATTTATCAAAAGTTTTTGAATGAAATTGCACTTTAAAGAAAGCTCATTTTTATGTTTATCTTGCAGGTATAACACTTGGAACGGATTGGAGCTGAAATAAGGTGAAAGAGAGGAAAATTCGAGAAAATGGGGGTGCTGTCAGTAGGGTGGCGCCTAGGTGCCAGTCTCTGCCAAAAAAATAGAGAAGACGACAACACAAAATCCCATCTCCATCCAAAAAATAGAGAAAACGGGAACTAGGCACCGCAGACTGACACCTAAGCTCCAAAACTATTCTTGGTAGTTTCTTCAGCGGTTATGCCCGAACTTAGAGATATATTCATAGGAAAATCACCGGAGAAAGGATTTTTTGGCATTTCTAAGTCCTGAAGTTCTCCAATAAGGTATAAAGGTCATAGATAGGAGTGAGAAATATAAATTTTTACCTTTTCTGGAGAGATTGAAGAGGGGATTTTGAGAGATATCTGTAAGGGATGGTATTAGAATTGTATGGATCAACAGAAGACTTTGTTGGAGGGATTTTCATCTTTTTTCAGAGGAAAAAAAGCTAAGTATTATGTTCTTCAGTATTTTGTACTTTTTGTAAGCATATATCTAGTGGACTTGCTTCTATTCAATGAAGTTTTCTATTGTTTCAAACAAGTTTTGTTAATAGAAATTCCTACACTTTTCTCTTATGATTTTTAGGTAGAACTTGTTGAATGTTGAATGCTATGGAATTCATTTTTCTTTTTTTAATGTGATGGTTCTTGCATCATGCTTCATTTACATATCAATCTAGTCATTTGGTGTGTTAAAATTTGTTGTAAACTCATAAGATCCAGGAGGGTTATGGCTTTAAGAAATAGGAGAAACCACATTAAACTTATGACTGAAGTAAACGTAGTTTAAAGATTCAATGCAATGTTAAGGAGGTATTCCTTGATTGGTGTAAATTGGTGTTTCTAGGGTGACAGGCTAGATCCCTACCAATTTGATTTAGGGTTTCGTACCTTAGATCTAGGATCGTGGAGAATTAAACTTATAAAATGCAACAATAAGAATAGATACATTACTTACAAAATATTTTTTGCTACTAAAATAAATATTTATTTTTTTTATATGCATGAAAAAATATAAACTTTAAGTAATACAATCTGATTATCCACTTGTCAATTACTTGTACTGGGCTAAGAACTGCTCTTTTAAGTTCATATTGTTGGAATTTTCTAGTTAAAAGTTGGGCTTTATACAGTTGAATGACCGATAGTTGTTTTTGGAGTCCCTCGAGAATGCTAAAATCTGAGCCCACCCGAACATGAATTCCTATAGTCCACTTCAGCTTTTTATTCTTCACTTGTTATTTTCTTCAAGATTTCCACTGGTTTTTTAGTATTCTTCGAGCTTATTTTGTGAGTCACTTTTGGTTTTTCTTCAAGTTTTCTGTGAGATCCTTTACTGTTAGACTTTTACACACATATACATGCATGTCTACCCTGCTAATTAAATTATCTACTTGTTTATTTCTACTTGCAATGCTAATCCCATTTACAGGAGCAATAGAATTGGTAGGTACTCATGTTTATTTTATAGTTATAACATTTTATTCTCTTTACCGTACATTCTACTGCTCTTCTTCACTATAGATTTACTGTAATTTCTTTATTGCTGCTTTCCTTTACTACACATCATACTGTTCCTTTACGTGTATTATACCTTTTAGAATAGGATGGCAGTAGTCTGGTTTTATATGAGGTATCCAGCAGTAGACCACTAACCCAATAATTACATGAAACATTGAACCTGAAACTGCTACGACATGGAACCTGGAGCTAACTCCATTGGCAACACGACGAGAATGTACAGAATAACAACTTCAAGAGGGCAAACAGATCTACAACAATAAATCTTTACTTAGAATTAAATAACAAGTCATAGGATTTCAAGGTTGTTTGCCTAATGCAACATAAATCCTCACTTTTTTTCTTTTAGGCTCCTGCACAATCATGTTGTGTGACATAAGTCCTAACTCGCTTTAGGCTCCAAGGTCGTCATCCGGTACGACGTAAATCTTCCTCTCTTCCATGTATGTGTATGATTGTGTCATGCAAATGTAAGCACTAAATAATAATAATTGGTAGAGTGAAACATTCAATAATTTTCTTCTTGAATTGAAGCCAAACCATAAAATAGCTTAAGAAGTCATTGAGGTTCTCCTTAGGATCTATGACAACCCTTAGTTTTCTCCATTCAGATTCCATAACATTGTTCCAAATTTGAGCCTCTCCCATTTGACACTCCTTGGTCCAAACTTTGAAAAGTTTTACCCTTTGAAATTCTTGAAGACAATATTTTCTGATCTAAATCGAGAGTTTTCTTAGGTGACCTTGGTCATTTAAGATGTAATTAATTATAGGGGCTTGCCCTTATACAAAACTTTAGAACCCAGATTAATATAAACCCTATATAATCTTTCATATTAGATAAGGGAACTTGTCAGTCAACATAAATATTCGCAGACTAAAACGGATGTCATAAATTCTTTAGTTTATTTAATCAAGCCTCACGGATAAGTGATATGTCTATTCCTCGAGATATGTATGTCACTTGTAGTGTTATGCTCGTTTATTTAAACTATTATCTATATGGGATCAGTTCAGTCTCGTATTTTCAAAATTAAAATATTATTTTTCAAAATTATAATATATATATATTGAAACTATTTTTCTCGATATGACGACCGACAGATACTGGTCGCTCAAGGGTAGGCCATCATGAATTAAATCCCTAATGAGACCAAACAGGTGGACTTATTTAACTTTTATTTAAAAGGCTACTTTAACAAGAATATGTATCAGCTTAAGCAGAGGAGGGCTTTTTAAAAATTATTTCATTTCTGATTAATCCATTATAAAGTTTTTATTTTAAAAAAAAATTATTTTATATTGAGTCGTACTTTATGTGTGTTGTGAGCATTGACATGTTTTTAGACAAAGTGCTTTGACTTTCATACTTAAATCCTATAAATAGGTTTTGAATGTAGAAGTCGTATCGTGTTATCTTCTTCCCTTATGGCTTTCTCCAGTCCATCCACTTTCTCCCTTCAATGGCCCAAAATTTTCTCCCAAACTCTTTGAATGATTTATGCAAACAATTCTTCTTCTTTAAGTGCTAAGGATATCTTCAGGCTTGAGCTAATTATGTTTTTGATTCCAGTGTGAGACTTTGTGCAGTGAAAGGTCAGTGTCGGGCAACATATCTCGTTAGAAATGACTTGGTGCATTATAAAGATCAATTTAGTTGTGAACTTTTCTTTCCACTTTGTACAGAGTTGGGGTTCACCTTCAACCAATATAGTGTCATCCCCACTCAAGTTTTGTCGAATTTCATAATGGCTATTATGGCCAACATCATGTTTTGTCACTGTGTGGAATTCTTTTGATCGATCAACCTTTTCAGCTATATGTTCACTTTCAAGGTTGGTCCAGATGGTATCTACCAGTGTACGACCCATTATTGATTCAAACTATTAGGCATAAGAAGTAAATAAAGGACTAAAAAAATGCTATTCCTGATCAGGCTTGAACGAGCAAGTGGGGAATCAGAGTGTCTTCCTTAAACGTGATGAATGGCAAACTTAAGACCTTACTGAGTCAATTAGTTGCCAATGCTACCAAGATCAAAGGTCAACAACTTTTGGATATACTAACACTAGGATCGTTGATCGGGTAGCACGACCATATGATTGAGGAGCTATTGGAGGCGTCAGACAATAGAGAGGTTGAGGGGGAGAAAGTAGTTTAACATATGCCACTAGTGGGAAACTGATACAACGAAAATATATACATTTTTAGACCCATATTTTATATTTATTTTTTGTGATATTGCACTTTAATGGAAGATATTTTGATATTTTCTTGCAGTTTATTGATTTTAAGAGCTTAAAGCAAAAAGAAAGCAAAAAGAATGAAATTTGGAGTCAAAATGACATTTTTGAGGAAATACTCAGTGCCGACAGCCCCAAGGTCAGCGCCGACGACACAGAACAACCAAAAGCTGGAGAAATTTTAAAGAGTTTTTAGAGGAAGCTCTTGGAGAATCGAGACTTGCGCTGAATGCGCCAAAGGCGATTCAGACCCCGTTTCTAGAAGGTTCGATGTATTTAGACAATTTTTAAAGAGTTTTCGGAGGAACCTCTTGGAGAATCGGCTTTGGGCTTTATTTGGGGCTAAATTTCATAAAAAAACAGGCTCCTCTACGTTCATTTTTCGCTCCACAACGTTCCACCACACAACATTTTCATAATCCATCTTCCTTCCACCACCATATTGGAGTCAATTAGTAATTTTGCTTTCATAGTTTAGAGTTTTTGTGGTGAGATTTAGTGCAAAACTTTCTGTAAGAGCGTTGGAGAAGGAGAAAAGTGAGAGAGTTCTTCTTCCTACATTTCTAAGAAAATGCTACAAAGGATTTGCTTTGAGAAAGAGTTCCAGATAAGTTTGTTTGTTTATTTAGTGTTGTATGAACTTTCTTTTATATATAAAATTTGTGTTTTGTCATATATTTCTCATGAAGTCTGAGTAGTTCCCTCTATCTTTTCCCCTACTCTGAGATGGTGAAATGAAGAGATAAAATGAATGTGTCATAATTAAAATATAAAATAAATTGTGATGATTTTTCAACTTCGAACTTAATTTACTTTTCAATCTGACCAATTGATTTGTTAAAATATGTTGTAAAACATATGATATGGGAAATGGAGTATGAGTTCTACAACAGAGTGAGGGTTACATTTGATTTCATGAAGGAGAAATTCGTTCAAGAAATTTAGTGCAAATAAATAGGGAAATATTATTTGTTGGCTGTAGAGTTGGAGAATCTTTAGGGTGATAGACTAAAATCCCCAATTTGGTTTTAGTGTTTAAAAACTAAAGTGAGAGTTAGCCTTCAGGTGAAGGGAAGTGGGAGCTCTAGAGTGGGAGTCGGTATTGCTCCTATTTGGCAAAATACATATTATAAACATTTATCTCATCTCATTTCACCAGAATTTTATTGTAGTGGGAATGATGCTTTTTCACATAAGAAATCTTCATTGCATAAACATAGTTGGTAGATTAGTAATTATTATTCAAAATTTGCATTTCCATTTTTCTAATAGTTAAGTAATTTAGTTTGGTTAATATCTCAACATTCAAGATTAGTGACAGTGATTTTGTTTTATTTTCTGTAAATTTCCAGATAAAATTTATCATTGCTAACTTACACCTTCCCCGTGGGATCGATATTTGGGGCCTAAATAGAAAGTTCATTCTTACTTGATAACGATACGTATACTTTTGTAGAATCCCATTATTAATTACCTTTAATTATATATATTTTACACAACTTACTTTTCATATAATGATCAAGTTTTTGGCGATGTAGTGGCGTCAACTTCATAAATCCTTACATATACTTACATATTCATAAATCCTTACATATAAAAATCGGGATCAAGTTTTCGGCGTCGTTGTCATGGGAGGTAACGGTTAAATTTAATTAAATTAAATAAATTTGATAAATTAAAAAATTTTGATAATATGTATATATATATACACACAAATATATAAAAACACAAAAAAAAGGATATATACAAAAAATCAAAAATAAAAAAAATAGAAATTTATTTAACAGTTTATTTTAAAAGAATTTTACTTTGCTTACTTTATTTGTTTATGTGAAATATTGGATCTGAAGGTTTAGTACCTTACAATTCAATATTAGAATGTACTATTAGAAAGATTCAAAAACAACAAAGAGAAATTAAGAATTTGAAAGAAATGACAAATAATATAGAAAATCCAATAAATGAGAATCGATAAAGACCTTTAAAAGATAATGTGAATCCAACAGCAGATGAACTTTATTTAACTATTCAAAATCCTGATGTTGCTACTAATTCATTTAAGCTTAAACCTATTATTATTTGAATGGTACAAAATAATCAGTTTGGAAGATCACCTCTTGAAGATCCTAAATTACATCTTGCTAGTTTTCTTGAAAGTTGTGTTACATTTAAATATGATGGAGTGTCTAATAATGTTGTTAGGCTTAGAATTTTTTCTTTTTCATTAAGGTCTTTTTCATTAAAAGCCAAGGCTTGGTTAAATTCATTAGCACCTAGATCTATTAGAACTTGGGGAGAACTATCACAAAAATTCTTGGCTAAATATTTTCCACCCTCTAAAACTGCTAAGTTAGAAATGATATTACATATTTTAGTCAGTTTGAAGGGGAATTGATATATGAAGCCTGGGAAAGATTTAATGATCTTCTTAGAAAATGTCTGCACCAAGCTTTGCCATATTGGTTAAAAGTTCAAACCTTTTACAATAGATTAGTAGGATTATTAAGATCTATTGTAGATGATGCTGCGAGCGGATCATTTATGTCAAAACCTTTTGATGAAGCATATTCTTTAATTGAAAAAATGACTACTAACAATTTTCAATGGCCCTCTGATAAGGTAAATCATAAGAGAGTAGTCAATATTCATGATTCTGATGCAATGTCTATTTTGGAATCTCAAATTGCTGTTATTTCTAAAAAGATTGATCAAATAGGAGTGAACTATTCTTAAATAACCCTAATATTAAAAGAAAATTCACTAGGACAGATTATTAATACTCAACCAACTTATAAAACCTTAAATGCTACAAATAATAAAAATAATAATCCCTATTCTAACTATTTTAACCCTGGATGGAAAAATCACCCTAATTTTAGTTGGAATAATTATAATAATTCGGTGAGTCCATTTGTAAATCTGAACAATCAAGGAAATCCTAATTTTCGACCTTATTATCCTCCAAGATTTAACTTCAATCCTAACCCACAAGTTAAGGAAAAAAAGTTAACGATGGAAGAAGTCATGTTGAATATGAAAAATCAAATACAGAATCAAGGGGCTGCTATTAGAAATATTAAAAATAAATTAGGACATATTGCTACTGCACTTAGTAACAAAACTTCTGGAATTCTTTCGAGTACTATGGAAGTTAATCCAAAAGATCAAAATAAAGAGCAAATTAAAGCTATTCAATTACGAAGTGGAAAAGAAATTGAAACAATAATCCAAAGAGAAACTGAAGTTGATGAATAGAAGGAAGAAATGGAAAATGATCAATAGAAAAATGAACAAACACAGGTTCCTTTAGAAAAACCTTTACCACCATTTCCTCAAAGACTGAAGCAGAAGAATAAAGATAAATAATTTATAAAATTTTTGGAAATCCTTAAGAAGTTAACAATAAATATTCATTTTTTTGAAGCTTTGAAACAAATGTCAAGTTATGCAAAATTTATGAAGGATGTACTAAATAAGAAAAGGAAGTTTACAAATCATAAGACTATTGCACTCAGTGAAGAGTGTAGTGCTATTATTCAAAAAAAGCTTCCAGAAAAATTAAAAGATTATGGTAGTTTTACTATACCTTGTACAATTGGCGAAAAGTTTTATGGAAAAGCTTTATGTGATTTAGTAGAGAGTATCAATCTTATACCCTTATCAAATTTTAAACGTTTAGATTTGGGAGAAATTACCCCTACTACTGTAACACTTGAGTTAGCTGACCGATCAATAACTTATCCAAAAGGAGTTATAGATGATGTACTGGTAAAAGTGGATCAATTTATTTTCCCTGTAGGCTTTATAATATTGGATATGGAGGAAGATAAAGAGATTCCTATTATTTTAGGGAGACCATTTCTTACAACAGGAAGAGCTGTAATAGATGTACAAAAAGAAGAATTAATAATGAGAGTTCATGATCAAGAAGTAAAATTTAATATAGCAAAAGCTATGAAATATTCTGCAATAGAAAAAGATAATGAATGTTTCACGATGGAAGTAGCTAATTATCTAAGTAATGAACAATTTAAGAAAGAATTCGAAGATAAATTTAAGCAAGGAGAAATTTTTTAGAATGAAGATGAAATTAAAAAAGAAGATTTGGATTATATTCAGGGCAAATTTGAAATGTTAGACTTGTTGAAAATAATAGTAAAAATCTTATTCTTTCAAGTATTAAACCACTTGAACTTAAATTAAAGATATTACCTGCCCATTTAAAGTATGTATTTTTAGGAGATTCATCTACATTGTCAGTTATTATATCTTCTGAGTTAACTGAAATTCAGAAATAAATGTTAATAGAAATGTTGAAAAAGTATAAAAAGGCTTTTGGATGAACTTTAGCAGATATTAAAGGAATTAGTCCTTCAATTTGTGTGCACATAATTTTAATAGATGAACAATATGAACCTAAAGTTGATCCTCAAATAAGATTAAACCCAATAATGAAAGAAGTTAAAAAAGAGATTTTAAAATGGTTAGATGCTGAAAGTATATATCCTATTTCAGATAGTGCTTGGTTAAGCCCAATTCACTGTATCCCGAAAAAAGGAGTGACTCTTGAAGAAAATGAATTAATACCAATAAGACAAGTAACTAGTTGGCGAATTTGCATTGACTAAAGAAAATTAAATATGGCCACCAGAAAAGATCACTCTCCTTTACCTCCTTTACCCTTTCTAGACCAATACCCTTTCTAGACCAAGTGTTAGATAGATTGACATGGAATAAATATTATTGCTTTTTAGATGGATATATCGGTTATCACCAAATTCTAATTGCTCCAGAGGATCAAGAGAAAACAACATTTACAAGCCCATATTGAACATTTGCTTTTCAACATTTGAAGCCCATATTGAACATTTGCTTTTCATAGAATGTATTTTAGACTATGAAATGCACCTGCAACATTTCAAAGATGTATGATGTAAATTTTTAGTAATTTATAGAACATGAAATGAAAGTGTTTATGGACAATTTTTCAGTATTCGAGACTTCATTTGAATTATTCCTTAATAATTTAAAAAAAGTTCTGGAAGTATGTAAAAAAGTCAATTTAGTATTAAATTGGGAAAAGTGTTAATTTATGGTTGCAGAAGGTATTGTACTTGGGCATAAAATTTCTGAAAAAGGCAAGGAGGTAGATCCTGCAAAAATCTAAGTTATAGAAAAATTACCACTGCCTACTACTGTTAAAGGGGTGAGAATTCTAGGACATGCTGGTTTTTACAGGCACTACATAAAAAAATTTTCAAAAATAACTAATCCTCTATGCCAACTTTTAGAAAAAGATACAAATTTTGATTTTAATGAAGAATGCATAAAAATATTTGAAGAAAAAATTAGTCACTGCACCTATAATAGTATCACCTGACTGGGAGAAACTATTTTAAATAATGTGCGATGCTAGTGATTATGCTATTGGGGCAGTATTAGGACAAAAATATGTTGACCTCACTTTTGGTTGAGGTCTAGAAACTTTCTTTAGTAGACTAGGTCTAGCCATAGGACTTTCCTATTGACTAGTCTTAGAAAATTAGAAAAGGTACCCCCACCATTAGAAATTCAAAACTCATCTTTTTACTCAACTTGAAATTCCACATATTGATCTTAACCTCTAGCATTTAGTAGGTAAGATCATTATAAGAGAATTCAAGAAGAGTCCCTATAGGATTACTTGACTTTAGGGTCGACCCTGGAACTAGGATACACCATATCTTCA
>NW_018165005.1:91814-104507 GCF_001263595.1 Phalaenopsis equestris | reverse complement strand
GATAGCTTAGGAAGTCACCGAAGTTCTCCTTCGGATCTGTGACATCCTCTAGTATTTCCTCCTTTGGACTCCAAAATAAAATGTTCCAAATTTGAACCAATCCCCCTTCACACTTCTTAGTCTGATATCTTTGAGATGTCCTTACCATTTGAATTCCTTGAAGATAATTTTTCCTTGATTTCTATCGAGAGTATTCTTAGGTAACTTCAGTTATCTAAGATGTAATTAACTATAGGGGCTTGCCCCTATAGGAAGCTTTTCCCGAACCCAGCATAATATTAACCCATTTTTAATTCCTTATATTAAATAGGGAAATTTGTCGGCCAATATATTGATTTCGCAGACCAAACGGATGTCATGACTTTCTCTAGTTTATTTGATCGAGCCTCACCTCAATTCTTGTATTCATCCTTTGGGATAGATACAGGATTTGAGGTAAAGCGCTCTTCCATTTAAACTATGAAAATTATGGGGTCAGTTTGACTTCATCTTTTTCAAAACTAAATTTTTTTAACGTCCTTCCGAAGCAGGCAACGGGATTTCAGTTCCGATGACCGACAACTTCTTACGGGCAAACCCCACACCAAAAATAGTGCCGACAAAACACGATAAAGTTTTTAAAGTTATATATTATGTTAGTAAAACTCTAAATGAAGCTCAAATTAATTATACTACTACTGAAAGAGAGTTATTTGCTATTGTTTATGTCTTTGATAAATTTAGACAATATTTAATTGGAACTAAATGTATAGTGCATACAAATCATTATGCTATTAAATATTTAATGCAAAAGAAAGATCAAAAGATAATGCAAAAGAAAGATGCTAAACCAAGATTAATTAGATGGATACTTCTATTGCAAGAATTTAATTTTATCATGATTGATAGAAAGGGAAAAGATAATCAAATAGCTGATCATTTGTCTATAACAAAAATAGAAATATTAACTAATTTTGCAAATAAAATTTTAGAGAATTTCCTTGATGAAAAATTATATAGTATTGATGAAATTGATGTACCGTGGTATGCTGATATAGTAAATTATATTGTAAGTGATATTTTACCACTTGATATAAGAAATCCATAATTAAAGAAGTTTACATATGATTCCAATGACTATTTTTAGGATGACTCATATTTATATAAAAAATACGAAGGTCTAATTATTAGAAGATTTGTGCCTTATGAAGAAACTCAACAGATAATTGAAAGAAGCCATGATTCTGAATTTGCAGGATATTTCAGAACAAATAGAACTGCATATAAAATTTTACAAGTTGGATTTTATTGGCCTAATATTTTTAAAGATCTTAATGAATATATTAAAAATGCGATAGATGTCAATGTGTAGAAAATATATCTAGAAGAAATAAAATGCCTCTAAATTACACATTAGAAGTTGAAATTTTTTGTGTGGGGATTAGATTTTTCGGGACCATTTATGTCTTCATTTGGAAACTTATATATATTACTTGCTGTTGATTATATGTACAAATGGATTGAAACTATTGTTGTACTTAGATGTGATGCTCGGAGTGTTTCTAAATTTTTAATTAAAACTATTTTTATAAGATATGAAATGTCGAGAGTAATTATTATTGATGGAAGATCTCATCTCAGGAATAAGAGAATCAAAAAATTAATTCAGAAATATAATATTATACATAGATTCTTTACTGCTTATCATCCCTAGACTAGTGGTCTAGCAGAAATATCAAATCTTGAAATTAAACGCATTCTAAAAAAAGCCTTATAAATTAGATTGGTATGCTAGACTTGATACTGCATTATGGATGTACATAACTACTTATAAGACTCCTATAAGAATGTCCCCATACAGACTTATATTTACAAAAACATGGCACTTACCTGTAGAATTAAAGCATAAGAATTTTAGGTTATTAACGAATTTAATTTTAATCTAAAAGATGTTGGTGAGAAAAGATTATTGCAACTCAATGAACTTGAGGAGATTAGAAATGAAGCATATGATAATGCAAAAATCTATAAAGAGAAAATGAAAATATGGCATGATCGGAAGATTATTGAGAAGAAGTTTGAACCTGGACATGAAGTTTTATTATATAATACATGATTGAGATTATTTCTAGAAAAACTGAAATCCAGATAATGGTTAGGACCTTAAAGTTTATCATTATGAAACTGTTGTGATTAAAGCTCCTAACACATGAAAGATATTTAAAGTTAATGGGCATCATTTGAAACACTATTATAAAGGACAAATGCCTCAATTTAAAGAACTTTTAATGTTAAGTCAACCCAACTACACAAATGGTATGTCGGGCTGACGACATTAAACCAAGCGCTTTGTGGGAGGCATCCCATACTTATATGTCTGTGTATTACTGTTTAGTTTGCTAAGTCTCTTATATATTAGTAGATAATAATCCTACACAATTGCATTTATTATAAATTAAGTCCAATGTTGGTATTGGAAGAAATTTTAGAATCTAATTGAATGAAAAATGAAAATCGCAAAAATTTGGCCACTAGCGCTGACGACGCCCAATAAAATGTATCTCAGCGCCGGCAGCTCCGAGAGCAGTTGTACGGTTCCTGCAACTTTTGGCGGACTTTGGCAGGATTTCACTCCATAATAACCACCGAGAGGTGTTTTTAAAGTCCTAAAAACTGCCTAGGATGCCTGCAAAATTACTCCATACTATGAAGATCAGTAGAGTCACCAAGGAGAGTGCTATTTTAAACTACTGTATTCAAATGGAGAAACCTATTGACTATGGAGAAACCTATTGATATAGGTTCAATTATATTTAAATCTTTTATGGGAATCATTATGAATGGGTCAATTTATGAACTTGGGCATCCATCTACATTTTTTTTGATTTGCAGTGAATCCCAAGTGCCATATAAAAATTGGGAAAAAGTTTTACTACCGTGGGAGCCCATGATTCCTATTGATGATCACTATATTGATAATGGAAATGAAGCACTAATTATTATTATAGATCATTCTTCACATTCTTAAACTCCATTAATGCCACCAACAGTTGTAAGTTGGCTTGCTTTAGAGAAGAAATTGAAGAAAATTGAAAGAGAACTTCAGAGTATTATGAATGCAGTGGGAAATCTCAAGTACATTTTTCATCATTTAGATTGGAGAATGAAAGAAAATTTTGATCATACTGAAATTTTTGAAGCAGGAATAGTTTGGATGTTTAAAAAAAAGGCGTGGATCAAAGAAAATTCAACAAATCAATTCCCGTATCGATCCTTCTACACCCTGTATGTTCATTACCAATCTATGGGAGATATTAGAGGAGGTGAAAGAACTGAAGAAAAAGCTGAATGAATGAAGATTGTGAATTCTCTACTTGCTTAAAAGTGTTTATGTGTTTAGTGTAATTATGTCAATCTCGTTAGGTTTGATTTGGTTTGTTTTTGTTTTAGAATTCTGAACTTTGATTATGTGTATAGTTTTGTGTCGAGTTTTGTGTCAGCATTTAGTGTTGTGGCTTGATTTCGAAGCTGATTTATTATTAGTTTGTTTAAAAGAAGTTTGCTTAATAGGTATGAATTTGTGATTTGTGAAATGTGTTTGTAAAAAGTGTATTTTCATATATAAAAGACAGTTTGTTATTGTTTGTGAAAATGATTGTTTGTGAAATGTGTATTTATGTATTTAGATAAAAATTTGTGTTTAAAAATACTAAAAACTTTGGAGAAAATTGAAAGGAAATTGGAAATTTGAAAATCAAAATAGAGATATTTGGCCCTTCAAAGCCGACGGCGCTGACATTGGCGCCGACGGTGCCTTCAAACTGAGAGTGAAGAATTAACCCTTTAATTCACGAATTTCACTGTAAACATCCATTTTTACCCCTTAAGTCACCTTCAACCTTCGATTTTGCACCTAGGTCTTGATTTTGGGCGTATTTGAGGTGATTTAGAAGCAAAGAAACTTTGGATTTCATCTTCTCTAGGTAAGAGCTACACTTTAAAGTAAAAATTTTTTATTTTCACCAAAGATTTTTCTCACTTTGGCTAGAACCAAAATTTTGAAATTTTTTTTGAGAGATTTTGATAAAATGCTTTGGTGAAGAACTCTTATTTAGTGGATTTAAGTTTAAAGTGATTTACATTTTAATTTTCAAAATTTTGGGATTTATTTGGATTTTTTTTTCAAAATTTTCTAGATTTCCTATGACACCTAGATCAAGCAAAAGGAAAGTAGAATAAGACAAGCAAAGGTTTAATAGCTTTAGAGTCAGTGCTCGATTTCGTAATCTTAAATAAAATAAAAAAGCGATTTAGGATCGAGGTTTTAAACATTTGGGAGGAGAAGTTGAATGATTGATTATCGCTCGACAGTGAGAAAACTTCTATTATTTTACTACCATTGCGATAGTTGCAATTGTGATGGAATTTTATGCCAACCTTCCTGAGGCTTCTGTTGATTTTGTTTTTGTTCGAGGAAAAAGGGTGGAGTTTAATCCAAGAAAAATCAATGAGTTTTATCAATTAGAAGATGTTTATAGGTGCCAGCATCATTTGTTTTCTGCTACAGATCAAGCCTTAGATGAAGTTATTTCTTTTCTGACTAGTGAGAAAGGGTCTTGGAAAATAAAGAATGGAGTTAAAGTTAACATTCTCCTTTCTATGTTAAATGTAGTGTCTAAGGCCTGTCATTATTTTATTTCTGGGAGGATGATTCAAACAAACCATCATAGTGAAGTGACCAAGGATAGAGCCATCCTGAACTTCTGTATTCAACAAGTGATGGATATAAATGTAGGCTCTACCATTTATATGAACATTCAATTTATTGCTCTGGGAGAGACCACTGGTGGATTGACACACCCTGCTCTCATTTACACACTTTGTGAGCATGCAGTAGTTGATTTCAGACCCGATGAGGAGATGATTGAGCCTTAGAGACCGATTGGGCCTGCTAACATCAAGACTTATGATTCCCATGTTGATTGGAGATCTAGAAGACAGGCCAGGGATATTCCTTCTACTTATAGAACCCTTACTTTTAGTGAGCCTACTTCAAGTGACCCCAGCAATGAGGAGTTGTTGGACCAAATGATGATTCCACAAGGAGATATTTTGAGGATGGATCATAGGATGCAGAATATGGAGGCCAAAAATGCTCACACTGATGATCTGATTTGCTAGAAATTTCAGTATGATGCTGCTTATGATGATGCTTTAGTGAGATACCTGAGGGGTGACCATACAGTTCAGTTCCCTATTCACCCTACCTATACTCCATATTAGCAATAGAAGTTAGATGTCGATGATAAGGAAGATGATCACTGGTGATCTTTTTTTTGTTTGTTTGTATGTGTTTGTACTGATTGTATTATTTGTGTTGTCTGTATTGTTTGTGTTATATTATTGTTGAGACTCTGTTGTTATGTTATGTGAAATTGTATTGTGAAAAACTATTTCATTTTTAGAATTTAGTTTAGTTCTGTTGTTATTTTCAGCACTTTGTTATGTATTGTGATTAGTTCTTTCTCAACAAATTTTATATGTATTATGTGCAATTTAATATTTTTAGTTTTATAGTTTTCATATTAGCACCTGCAGTATTTCAAAATTTATATTCAAAAATCAAAATCTCTAACATGTATGAAATTTTCTTATGTATTTAATGCTTTCTTTCACCCTTCATTTTTCACAGTTCTTCTTGTAAAAATTTTAAAAATTTAAGTTTGGGGGGAAGAAGAAAAATCATTTTTAGAAAACAGAAAGAACTTAAATTTATTTGTCCTCACTTAACTAAATTTTCAAAATTTTAAACCTAACAAGACCTTTGGTATTAAGGGTTAACTCTAGATAAGTATATTTATGTTTCTAAATATATAGTAAATTTAAGTAAAAATTTTCAATAATAAAGGTTAATTCTAGGGGCTAAGATATTTTGTAAAAGAGAATAAGACTATGTTTTTCAAGTTTAAGTAAAGAAAATTTGTATTTTTTAAATATCAAAAAAATATTAAAAGATTCATATAAAAAGAAAAGAATTAAACTTTATAAAATCTTTAAGTTAATATAAATTTGTTAAGTGAAGAAATGTAAAAAGTTTTTAACTATATGAAGAGGATAGTGAAGTTCAAAATCATTAAAGGCTATCCAGATATAGTAATCCTCACAAAAAGAAAAGAAAAAAAGAAAAGAGAAAAGAAAAAGAAAAGACAAAGAAAAGAAAAAGAAAAGATATGGGGAGAAGCTTGAGGAGATGCCTAATTAAAAATTGGCTTCACTTGAGTCAATTTAAGGATAAACACTTGCATACATCTTCTAAACTTTTGAATAAACTTTTGATTTTTGCTATTTAACTGTCGATGCGATAGTTGGGATTGTGATGGAATTTTATGCCAACCTTCCTGAGGCTTCCGATGACTTTTTTTTTGTTCGAGGAAAAAGGGTGAAGTTTACTTCAAGAAAAATTAATGAGTTTTATCTTTACACCTTTAGTATTAACTAGAGTTGTTTTGAATTTTTCTTAAGTAAAACTATTATATTTAGAGAACTAAAATATGGAAGTCTAAAAGTTAAATTTCAGGGTCTAGCCTTACAATTCCATGAGTTCTCTTTAAAACAAATTTGATCTTAACTTCATATTATTCAAGTATTTGATAGTGGACTTCTCATTGATATCTTCAATGTCTCTAATTTCATGAAGGATGTAGTCATGTAAGATAATTTGAAATTAGAATGAACCAAAAAAATAAATAAAAATTTATATTGAGCATTTGTCAACATTCTATTTGTGATTCAAGAAGCAAAAAGGATGAAATTTGGAGTCAAAATTACATTTCTTAGCGCCGACAGCTCCAAGGTCAGCGCCAACGGCGCAGAACAACCGAAAGCTGGAGAAATTTTACTCAGCACCGATGGCACCCCGACGACGCCAGACTAGCATCGACGGCGCCAAAGCCGGTTCAGACCCCATTTCTACAAGGTTCAATGTATTTGGATGATGTTTTAAGAGTTTTTGGAGGCATCTCTTGAAGAACTGAACTTGAGCTTTATTTAGGGCCGAATTTCATAAAAAATGGGCTCCTCTATGTTCATTTTTTGTTCCACAACGTTCCACCACACCACATTTTCATAATCCATCTTCATTCCACCACCATATTGAAGTCAATTAGTAATTTTGCTTTCATACATTCCATAAGAAAATAAGTTGTGGTGAGATTTAGTGTGAAACTGCATTAAAATGTGCATTTCATATTTAAATAATCGTAGCGTTTTTTTGTGAGCGTTGTAAAAATAAAATATAAAATGTAGGTGTTGAATATATTAGCAAATAGGAATTATATATAAGATTTTCAGATGATCATGTTTATATTTTAAGAGAATTACTTATTCTTGATGGTGACGTCCAAGAGAAGATAGTCATAGGAATTATTAATTAGTTTTAGAGCTTTTCCCCGTTGGCTCGTTTACACCCCTTTCCCCTCATGAATTCACGTGAAATCCGTCTCCTTTCCCTCTCATGTTTCTTCTTCGTATGACAATCTTCTCTTTACATTTCCTTAGTCCAAGTGTCCGTTCTCTAATTTTCCTTATAAACCTCACGCGCATTCTCTCTCCCTCCCCAAACAAAGAGCCGAACTCCCAACCTCTTCAGCAATAGAGAAATGGCGGTGAACATAACATCCATAAAGACCTCATCAAACGGCATATGGCAGCACGACGACCCGCTCCACTTCACCTTCCCTCTACTCATCATTCAAACAACCCTCATCCTCCTCCTCAGCCGCCTCCTCGCCTTCCTCCTCAAACCCATCCGCCAACCAAAAGTCATCGCCGAAATCATCGGCGGAATACTCCTCGGCCCCTCCGCTCTCGGCCGCACCGGACTATAAAATTAAAATTACTCCTATTTGGCACAATACATATTATAAACATTTATCTTATCTCATTTCACTGGAATTTCATTGTAGTGGGAAGGATGTTTTTTCACATAATAAATCTTCATTACATAAACATCTTCATTACTCTTCATTACATAAACATCGTTAGTATATTAGTAGTTATTATTCAAAATTTGCATTTCCATTTTGCTAATAGTTAAGTAATTTAGTTTGGTTAATATCTCATTATTTGAAATTAGTGATAGTGATTTCGTTTGATTTTCTGTAAATTTCCAGATAAAATTTATCATTGCTAATTTACACCTTCCCCGTGAGATTGATATTTGGGACTTAAATAAAAAGTCCATTATTACCTGATAATTATATGTATACTTAATAATAATATGTATACTTGCATAGAATCCCATTATTAATTGCCTATAATTATATATATTTTACACAACTTACTTTTCATATAAGAATCAAGTTTTTGGCGCTGTAGTGGTGTCAACTTCATAAATCCCAACTTCATCAAGTTTTTGGCGCTGTAGTGGTGTCAACTTCATAAATCCTTACATATAAAAATCGAGATTAGAAACCTCCTACTAAGTTTGCTCAGTCAAAGACACGGTCAATCAGGGACAAGGATATTAAAGGGATTACAGTGGCTGATACTGACACCACAAGTGCAAAGTTTATTATTTCTACTTCTAAACCCTCCATGATAATCCAACATATTTTGACCAGAAAGGTTACTATCATTTCTAGAAAAGTTGATTTCTTAGAAGCAGGAGTTCCAGGTAGGGAGCTTACTAGGTCATAAAGTGTGCTTGAAGGAGCACTTTCAGCCCAGGGAGAGAACTAGACACTACGACGTAGTTGTCTAGTTCCACCTTCTTGAACTTGCAATCAAGGGCCATGGCTAGCCGCACATCTCTCGTGGTTCTATCAGATTCCAAACAAAACATTGACTCTACTTTCTAAGGAAACTTTGACTAGTTGGGGTCAAATTTAGTTTAGCGAGAGATGGAAATTGCTTTATGGTTTAAACCTTCATGAACTCTTCCCGAGACAGCCTCCTCACCCAAGCCATCATCCCAAAAACAGTGTGGATAGGAAGGGATATGATGAGATAGAAAGAATCTCATCAAAAGTTCTAGTGTACCACCTTCCCCTTCCCATAAGAGGAAAGTGGTGGGTTTTTAATTTTTAACATGGCCACCATAGACCTCAAAAGACGTCTAATGGAATGATTGGAGATGATATTCAAAGAATAATATATTATCTCAAGGGATAAGAATATTACCTTCGAATGGACTTAATCATTCAGATGAGCAAATCTTTATGGGTCTGCGAAACCATGATTTTTATCTCTCAAATGCAAAACAAGATTTTATTCTGGGAAGCTCATTCCTATAAGGGCAAGCTCTCATAGTTAGTTGCCTCTCTAGGATCATGCACCCTAAAGAAAACTCTTGATTTCTATAATAAACCAAATTGATCAAGATTAAGCTTTAGAAGAGAGGATTTTAAATGGATTGGACTTATTAAACAAGGGTCTCAATAGAGAGCTCTACCTAATGGGAAGTGATTTAAAAAACATAAATTGATTAGGTTAGTTCAAAAAATTAATCAGGAACACATGATTTGACTAACATAAATAATTAGGAATCCTAAACTAGGAATAAAGTTGAGTAAGAAAGATTTTTAGATGGACAATGAAACCCTTAACTCTATAAGAACATTTAATAGATGGACATACATTGACCTTGAGAATAATGTACCCAGTCAAGATGCCCATGGCTTTCCATCATCCCGGGCACGTTGGTGTTCATCCATTATAACCAACCTCATAATAAGGAATCCTCCTTAATTGTTGAACTAAAGGATTTAAAGTCTCGAAGTAGTCTAAAATACCTTCGTCCGTAACCATGGGTTACAACCTTCTAGGGTAATCCCTCAAGCTTCAAGGGGTAGTTTTGTTTGCTTTATAGGTCTTAGTCCTTAGAGCTACCTAAGGTACCTAAACTAACTTAGAATTCTATGCTCAGATTAACATTCGGTAGGTTTATGGCCCTAAGATTGGTGTCTAAGTTAGCTAACCTACAGTTAATGTTAGGTCTTCCTAGGTTTGATTCTAGTTCTTATCTTAGTGTATTTTAGATGTTTATTTGAGATTCAAGATATAATTCAAGTTTTGGTTTCATTCCATAGTTTTATCAGTCATGATTGAGAAACCAAGATGTTTTTAAGTTTTGGTTAAAATTTTTATATTTGTGGCTCTCATCCCTTTTATTTTATGTAGTTTTTTTTTTTATTTTTGTTGTGAGGCTTACACTTGAAATAACAAATAGAAAAATATATTAATAGCCTTAGATTAAAGTCAATTATAGGGTTGGAAATGGGTCAACCATTTTATTTTGGGTAATTCAAATTATTTCATGTCATTTCTAGGATTTTGGGGTATTTTGGGTCATTAGAGTAATTTTCAGGTGTTTCAAGTCATTTAGGTGGTTTCAGGGTGTTTTAATTCATTTGGGTGGTTTCGGGTTATTTTGGGTTATTTGGGTGGTTTAGGGGTATTTTGGGTCATTTGGGTGGTTTTAAGGTATTTTGGGTCATTTGGACTGTTTCAAGGTGTTTCATGTCATTTTGATGGTTTTAAAGATTTTCAGGTCATTTGGGTACTTTCAAGTTGATTTGGACCATTTGGTTGGTTTTGTGTTGTTTCAGATCATTTAGGTAGTTTTAGAGTGTTTCAGGTCATTTGCGTGGTTTCAAGGTCAGACCATTTGGGTGGTTTCAGGTTATATTGGGTTAATTGGGTGGTTTCGGGTCATTTGGGCATTTTTGGAGTGTTTTTGGATTACTTGGGTTATTTTAGGGTGTTTTTAGGTTATTTGGATAGTTTTGGTGTGTTTCAGGTTATTTGGATTAGGTTGGACTTAGATTTGAGCTGGGTTAGGCCTTGGTTTGGTTAGGTCTGGGTTGGCTCTGACTTAGTTAGGTTTTAGGGTTTGGGTTAGGTTCGACTAGACCTGAGCTGAGTTGGGGTCTAAATTGGATCAGGTCTAGGTTGGGTCAGACCTCGGTTCGATGTTAGGTTTGGGTTAGGTTGGGCTAGACCTGAGTTGGGTCGCATCTAGGTTGGGTCAAGTCTAGGTTGAGTCAAACCTGGGTTATGTTTTATGGTTTTGGTTTGCTTAGGCTAGACCTGAGTCAGGTCAGTCTAAATTGGGCTAGGTCTGGGTTGGATCAGACCCAGGTTAGGTTTTAGGGGGCTAGAATTGAGCTAGGTCGGGTCTAAATTGGATTAAGTATGAGTTGGGTCAAACCTAGGTTAGTTTTTAGGGTGTGGGTTAGGTTGGGCTAGACCTGAGCTGGGTCTTGGTTGGGTCAGGACTTGGTTTAGTCAGACCTCAGTCAGGTTTTAGGGTTTAGGTTAAGTTGTGCTTGAGCTGAGCTAGGTTGGGTCTAGGTTGGGTCGGGTCTTGGTTTGGTCGGACATGGGTTAGGTTTTAGGGTTTGGGTTAAACCATTTTAAGGATTAGGATTAGGTGGGTTTTGGTTGACCTGAGTCAAACCCAAACTTAAGCCTAATACAAAGCAATTAACCTAAATTATATTTTTAAAATGTTGAAATTAAATGCTTAAATTAAACACTTAACTTAAAAGGAAAAGGAAAGAGAGGAAATACTTACAAAGTGGTGGCTTACTGGAGAACTCAACATGATTGCTTCACCACAAGATTCTTTCACTTCCTTCGAGCAAGCGCAGCAAACGAGCACATAGGGACGAGCAGCCCCCTTTTATACACGGTGGTGGCTATCTTGGGTCGTCAATCATACGGGAGATTGACAGACTATATTACTCTGACGGCCTCCTCAACCGTCGACATTTGTTGGATATTTTCAGTCGTCCTTTCGAATGGGCGGTCTAGATGAGAATCTGTGGACAAAAGCCACAGATCAGTGATGTAGGATTTGAGGTGTGACCACGTCAAGCTGTAAAGGTGCAACTATATTTTTTTTATAATTCAGAGGCACTGTGACCTTTTTGGAAGCTCTATAGGACTATGGAAACTCCATGCGACCCAAAAATGAGGTCAACAGGAAGGCTCTCCTGCTGGGTAGATTCTGGCCCGCAACAGGAGTGGAAAGGTTTGGATGAATTTTGGATTTGTTCCTGACACCTCCTTAGGTGGAGCACATTCCTGCATTGCTCGTTGAGGTGATGTGGTCTAGTGAGTTTGTTATGACTCTAAAGCAGCTAGATCATCAGAAACTTGAGCAGCATTCCCCCTATATTTATATGACAACAATGGAGGTTATCCACATTAAATTTATTGTTCTCACTCAGTATGAGCGTGCTCATGTAAGAGCCAAGGAGAAGGTTGAAATGTTTAGCACAGAGTTTCGGGAGGCAAGGGAAGGACTGCATGCGATCGATAACCAACTAAAGCCTTTGTTCTTTATAAGGAATAAGAATGCCTTAGAATATGAGAAGCATTTGGCAATCCTGGATTGAGAGAACCATGAGCTAAAAGAGGAATCAAAGAAGTTGGTTTTGAAGGAGGAGAACAAGGTGGGCCTTGCTCGATTACTATGTATTGGCTTTTCCTTGGTGGCTGATGCATTTGTGAAGCAGGAGCTCGTCGACTCCAAATAATCTGAACCAATAGAATTGGCTAGCTACTTTCTTCTTTGGTCGATGAAGATAAATATTGGGACTCTAGTGGGAGTGATGGATCTGCCACATCCTAACACTTTTCTTTTTCCTTTGTAAAATTTTAAGTTAGAATAGAAACACTTTTGTAACTATGACTATGAATTAATATATA
>NW_018165005.1:80355-90521 GCF_001263595.1 Phalaenopsis equestris | reverse complement strand
TTAAGAGTTTGGTGGAGAATATATATATATATATATGGTTACCACCTTTGAGATATTTTCTTTTACGTTACCTATTGTGGCGATATTTAATAGCCACAGTCTTCTTGATTTTGTTGAGTAACACTTGGTCCAAGTCTTATGTTTCAATTTTGCGCTTTATAGGCTTTTTTCCTCCCTTTAGAGGTGTTTTTGGCCTGATTCGCACATTACTCTTTATGAAGCTTGCCACTGGTAGCATTTTTAGCCTTAAGTGTTGGTTGCTTAGATTTTAAAAGTCAGTTTTTTTATCCTATCATCGATAAAATGCTTTGCACCATTGCCATTCTCTTATGAAGTTTTTTATTAATCAATGGTCTATTTCATTATCCATTTTGCCTTTTGTTGCATGTCCTGTGTCTCACTCACATAATATGGAGCTTATCGTAGCTTTCGTTAAGGTGTCCGCTGAGACTTTTCTAGGTTGATTCACTCTCTACCTCTTACGGAGCTTATCACTGATGGTGGGGATTCACTACTAGAAAATTATCTAACCTGAATTGGAGAAAAGATTTATGATGCACAAGCGTTATAGGCTGTCAATCAGACGGTTTACGTCATTATCAACCTATATATATCATGACCTTAGTCAGCTCAAGTTCCCTAAGTGTTGGACTTGAGATGCTTGAACCCTTCTTAGTTCCTTAGGTGTTGTTCGGACATTGAGGTGTACACATTATTAGTCAAATTTTAGATTATAATGAAAAAATATATTATAAATATTTGGACAAGATACTCCTTCATTATGTCAATCCATAACTTACAAGGGATTCTTCTAAGGATAAAAAATATTCAAATCATCTCTACTCCACATCCATGGGACCTCTCATACAGTGTAAATTTTGAGTTTGTAAGCTCTAGATCTTACTCGTCGGCTAACATTGTATGAGCTACTCCAAGTATGGTCTAGTGATACCCAAAAAAATGTGCAATTTTATGTATATATTTTATGCTTAAATTTGGTGATATTGCACTTTAAATTTTTAAATTTGGTGATATTGCACTTTAAAGAAGGGTATTTTCATGTTTTGTTGCAAGTATATTGATTTTAGGTTTGGAGAAAAGGACAAAAAATGAGGAAATTTGGAGTGAAAATGCAAATTTTCAGCATCCTTACGGCAGAAGTGCCAAAAATGGTGTCAGAGGCACCATTTTTTACACCATTTTTCAGAGAAGAGGCGCCAGATGCATAATAATCCAGAGAACAGTGTGAAACTCCAATAAAATGGCGTTAGTGGCACCAAAGACGAATTAAGATGAATTATGGCGGTTATTGACTATTTTTTAGTGGTTCTAGAAGGCTCCAAGCAATTCAAACGTCCCATGGAAAGGCTCTTGAATGATGATATATGTATCTTGGATGAAGGGATTTGTCCCTTATTGTGAAGAGGTGTGCCTCTTAAGAAAAAGAAGAGAATCTTGAATTCTTTGATGACAAGGTTGGTGCTCATATAGAGAATTCTAGTGAAGTCTTTGAAGAGGGTGTGGGAAATGTGTGGACGAGTGGCGTGAGAGAGAGGCGTGAGGTGTTGTTTTAGTATGGCGTGAGAAGTCTTGGAGGAAGAGTTAGGTTTTTCTTCTAGAGTTGTAATAGGAGAGGGAAGGTGAGATATTTCTTCTTCATTACATTTCTAAGAAAGAATTGAGTGTGATTGTAAAGAGAGAAAGTGCTTAAAGAGAACTTCAAGGGATTTACTTGAGGATGAGTGTGAGATAAGTTATGTTCTTTCCTTTATTTGTTTTGTAAACTTGTTTTATATATAAAATCCATGTTTTTTCATATCCTTCTCATGAATTCTGAGTAGTTTTCTTTTTTCCTTCTCCCAACAATGAGATATTATTTTGTGAAGAATAAATATTGGTGTGCAAGGTTTTCAATTCAATAAATTGTGATGATTCGAACTCTAATCTTCATTTACTTTTTGACCTGACCAATTGACCTGACCAATTGAAATCAATTGAAATGTTAAAATTTATTAAGAAACATAAGATCCAAAAGGGCTATGCTTTCTAAAATAAGGTAAGAGTCACGTTCAATTGTATGGGTGAGAATATAGTCCATGGGATTAAGTGTAAATAAATAGGGAAATAAGTTTTGATGGGCATAAATTAGACATTTTAGAGTGAAAGGCTAAAATTTCCAATTTAATCCAGATGTTTGGAATCTAAAGTGAGATGTTAGCCTTCACGTGAAGGGTACGTGGGAACTCTAAAGTGACAACTAGTATCTTCCTAGACTACAATGGATTTAGGGACTTAACTCTAGATTAGACAATATTCTTTATGCACTCAATCAGAGGGTAAGGGTAAGGAATAAGATTGCTTCTATTTGACACAATATAGTTTTATATATAATTTAAAATGATTTTAGTTACTTCACTAACCATAAACTTATTGTAACGGGAAAGGATACTTTCTTAAATTTGAAATCTTCAATACAAAACTTTGTTTAGTATTATTAAGTTTAACTTTGAAGTTTAGAAAATAGCTTAGTTAACATAGTTCTTTTAGCTGCATTTCATTTAACATACATTAATTTTAATTTTGAATTATTTTTTGTACTTAAGTTTTTATAGTTTGAATTTTTTTTTATATTATAACCATAAGAATTTCCAACTCCTTGTGGGAACGATACTCAAGACTCTATTAGAATCATTATTACTTGAGCGATAAGTATACTTATGTAATTATTAGGTTTGGCAGCTTAAAGATTTTAAAATATAAAATTATTTATACTGAAGTAATTTTTACTGTGATTGAACTACATATTTACTAATTGAGCTATCGAGTGTGTGTGTTGTAGTATTGATAGATATTTACAATGCATACGCAAAAATTGTGCATCAAGTTTTTGGCGCCTTTGTTAGGGAGTAACGATAAATTACTTTATAATTTAGAAAACTTTATTTGAAGTTTAAAAATTATTGTAGTTTAATTAATATTTTTATATTTTAGAGTGTTTGCTAATTATAATTGCTTATTATGTTTGGTATGAATAGTTTAAGATCTGATGGTTTAGTACCTTACGATTCAGAGTTAGAAAGAACTATTAGAAAAAAATAAAAAAACAACAAAAAGAGTTAGAAAATTTGAACAAATATTGATGAAATAAACGAAATTCTAATTATAATCTTAAATAATCCAAGAATAGAAAATGAATATCATCAGAGATCTTTAAGAGATTATGTTAATCCTATAAAAAATGAAATTCATTTGAGTATACAAAACCCTATTGTAGCTGCTAATTCATTTGAGCTTATACCTACTATTATCCAAATGATATAAAATAATCAGTTTGGAGGGACACCAACTGAAGATCCAAACTTACATCTTGTTAGTTTCTAGAATTGTGTGCTACTTTTAAATATGATGGAGTGTCAAATGATGTTGTCACACTTAAAACTTTTTTCTTTTTTCACTAAGGGATAAAGCTAAGATGTGGTTAAACTCGTTAGCACTTGGATCTATCAGAAATTAGGGAGAATTATCTCAAAATTTTTCATCTAAATATTTGTCACCATAAAAAACTGCTAAGCATAGAAATGATATAACATCTTTTTGTCAGTTTGAAGGAGAATTAATTTATGAAGCTTGGGAACAATTTAAAAATCTCCATAAGAATTGTACACACCATGTGTTACCAGATTGGCTAATAATTCAAACTTTTTATAATGGATTAGTTGAATCTCTTAGATCTATAATTAACGCTGCTGCTGGTGGATCATTAATGTCAAAACCATTAGATGAAGCATATTCTTTAATTGAAGAGATGACTACTAACAATTTTCAATGGCCCTCTAAAGGGGTAACTCCAAAAAGAGTAGCTAGTATTCATGATTCTGATGCAATATCTAGTTTGGCTGCTCAAATTGCTGCAATATCAAAGAAGATAGATCAATACAGAATGAACTATTCTCAGACACCTCCTGTGCTTGAGGAAAATTTACTTGAGGAAAATTTATTGGGATAAATAATAGATTCTCAATCATCATATGAAACTTTACATGTAATAAACAATCAAACTAATAATCTATATTCAAATTATTATAATCATGATTGGAAAAATAACCTAATTTTAGTTGGAGTAATAATAACTCTAATGTTGTAAATCCACAATGGGGGAACAACTCTGCGAACCCATTGGGAAATTCCAACAATCAAGGAAATTCTAACTATAAACTTTATTACCCTCCAGGTTTTAATAGTAATTCACAATGTAAGGAGAAGAAATTGTCAATGAAAGAATTAATATTGCAAATAGTAGCACAATTACAAAGCCAAGAAGATGCAATTAGAAACATTTAAAACTAGTTGGGATGTATTGCTACTGCACTTAACAATAAACCTATAGAAAATTTGCCTAGTAATGTTGAAGTTAATCCTAAAGATCATAATAAAGAGAAAATCATGATTATTCAACTGAGGAGTGCAGCGCAATAATTCAGAAAAAGATTCCATAAAAACTTAAAGATCCTGGTAGTTTTACTATTCCTTGTGCTATTGGCAAAAAATTTTTTGGAAAAGTTTTATGTGATTTGGGAGCTAGTATTAATCTTATGTCTCTATCAATTTTCAGAAGGTATCAATTTTTTCAGAAGGTTGGGTTTAGGAGAAATTTCATCTACTACTGTAACTCTTCATTTAGCTGATCGTTTAATTACCTATCCTAAAAGAGTTATTGAAGATGTTTTGATGAAAGTTGATAAATTCATCTTTTCTATGGATTTTATTGTGTTAGATATGAAGGAAGATAAAGAAATTTCTATCATTTTAGGGAGACCATTTCTTGCCACTGGAAGAGCTTTGATATTTGTGTAGAAAAGTGAGTTAATAATGAGAGTCAGTGATTAAGAAGTTACATTTAATATCACAAAATCAATGAGATACCCAGCAAAAGGAAGAGATGATGAATGCTTAAGAATGGATATTAACAAATATTTAAGCAATGAATATTTCAAATTTACATTAGATTTCACAGAAACATTTGAAAAAAAAACTGAATAACATTTGGAATATGAAGATGAGGATATAATTCAAAATAAATCTATGAAAGTAAGTAACAAAAAATTAGATTATGTTCAGGAATAATTTGAATTGTTAGATCCTATGGATAATAGCAAAAATTTGATTTCTTTGATTGTGAAACTAATTCACCTAAAATATATAGTCTTTATGTACACATTTTTACATCTATTTTTGAGATATTGCGCTTTAATGGAAGGTATTTGTGTGTTTTTCTTTCAGGTACAATCAAATGAATGAAAAGGCTGAAAGGAGTGAAAAAGAATCAAATTTGCAGCAAAAATGAAGGTGTGCAAATGAACTGTGGCGCCTAAGCGACCAGAACTGGCGCTTAAGCGACAGTAAAACTGAGAAGGCCGCGCGTATGCGCCAAGTACCTCGCGCTTAAGCGCCAGAAGTAGTTACTTGAAGATTCAATGAATTTGGATGAATTTTGGAAGATGTGTTTGAATCAACCCTTGGTGAAAATATGAGAAATAGTTAATGGACACAAAAATACATTCAATTGGCTTTTGAAATGAGGCAACTCTTGGAAGATTCATTGAGTGTGGAAAGATTCATTGAATATGGCACATTTTGAAGAGACACCAAGACACGTTTTGAAAAATTATAAAAGGACTTCAATTGAATTGAAGAGGAGCCAACGCCACCCTCAAGGATTCGCCGCCCCTTTAGACACCACCGATGCCTCTCTCTCTTAGATTAATTACTATACTTTTAGAGAGAAAAAGAAGAGAGGAGTTCTAGTGTGTAAGTAGAGAGTATCGTAAGAGAAATGAAGAGAAGAGATTCAAAGGAACTTTAAGAGTTTGGTGGAGAGGATTTAAGATAAGTTTTTTTATCTTTTTAACTACAATTGATTTTAATTTAGACTTCTAGTTTGTTTGCCACTTTCAAACTTAAGTGTGGTTCTGTTTTCTCCATGAATTCTGAGTAGTTCTCTTTATCTTTTTCCTTAAAATGATAAGTGATTAAATATTGGATGGAAGTTGTGTGAAGTATTAATCTTTAATGTTGGTGTGATGAATTTAAGTCTTATACTTCATTTTCTTCTTGATTTGGCCAAATAAGATGTTAATATTTATTGTGAGAACATGTAAGATCTGAGATAATATTGTCTCAGTCAACTAATGGTAAGAATCACTTGAGATTGTATGTTGAGATTGTATGGATGATTGTATGTATGAGAATGTAATTCATATGATTGAACGCAAATAAATAGAGAAATAAGCTTTGAATGGTGTAGAATTAGAGGACTTTAGAGTGACAGGCTAAAGCCCCAAATTTGGTTTATAGTTTTAGGTATAGTTTTAGGTCTTGATACTAGATAGTTAGCTCTGGGTGGAGGGAGAAGAGGGAACTCTAAAATGAGAGCTAGTATCTTATTTACATTTACCTAACCCGTCTTCAAGGTCTTCAAGACTATTCAAACTTTAAATTAGTTAATGTTCTTTATAACATCTCTAGTAACGGTAAAGAATATTATTGCTCCTATCTGACATAACACAATTTGAATAATTTCACAACATAATTCCTATTTTTGTTACTGATTCATGACAAGAACAAAATATTTTATTTATAATGCCTTTATCTTACAAATATCTAGTTAAGTTTAGTTAGTTCACTTTACTTTCAATTATAAAAAATTACAAAAAAAATTGAACTTTCATTTCTATTATAACATCTATAGATTGATTAAGAATATTTTATAAAGTAAAATTTATTATCTAATTTCTTCTGATTTTAGTTGCCTATTGTATTTTTTTCCTTTGGGTTCGATATTTGGGGCTTAATCAAAAAGTCCTATACAACTTGATAAGGATACGTATACTTGCGTAGTATCCCATATTTAAATATAATAATTGTATTCTTATTTTTTTAAGTCAAATTTTTGCCTAATTATTGCTAGAGATCAAGTTTTGGGCTATCGTTGCAAAGTAAGAAATATAAGTAAGGACAAATTAAAATTATAACTGCATATATCGTACTATCATATAAAATCGGGATCAAGTTTTTGGCGTCATTACTGATACGCCTAAAAAATGACTACTTTTTCAAATATATTTTATGCTCAATTTTAATGATTTTTAGTGATATTACACTTTAAAGGAATATATTTTACATATTTTTGGTTTTAGGGACAAGAAATGAAGATTTGGAGAAAAGGAAGCAAAAACTGTGCAATTTGGAGCAAAAACGAGAAAGAAAGAAAATTATGTCCTGACACATTTTGATATGTCTTTCTATGCTTAATCTCATTTACACTTCTCACACACTTTTGAATGAAATTACACTTTAAGAAAGGTTTTTTTCATGCTTATTTTGTAGGTTTATTTGTTAGAAATGAATGACAACTTAAATGGGATGAAATGGAGCTAAAACGGAGCCAAATGGAGCAAAACAGTAGAGCTGCGTAGTCTACTTGCCGACGACACCAGCGCCGACGGCGCCCGAGACCAGAGAAGTGATGAAAAGTGGTGCCCAGACCGACGACGACAGTGCCCGGGATGGTTATTGACCAATTTTTTGTGGATTTTGATGTTGTATAAGGCTCCCAAGTGATTCAAACACCCTATTAAGTGATTCAATGTATCTAGACACTTTGAGAAAACTCTTGAATGAAGAGACATGTCTTTTGGATGAATAGATTTGTCTTTTGGGAAAAATGAGAGAATTTGTGTCTCTTTACAAAAGAGGGCTTGGCGCCTCTCATGTGTGCGTGTGTGGAGGTTTATGTGTGTGCGTGTGTGCGTGAGTGTGTGTGAGTGTGTTGTAGAGTAAATTCTTATGTGTGGAGAGGATTTTCTTGAAGAATTGTAAGAGGAGAAGGAAGGTGAGAGGTTTCTTCTTCATTACACTTCTAAGAGAGAATTTAGTGTTGATTATAAAGAGAGAAAGTACTACCAGAGAACTTCTAGTGTTCTTTCATTTATTTATTTTGTAAACTTATTTTTATATATAAAATATGTGTTTTGTCGTATCTTCCTCATAAGTTTTGAGTAGTTTCTTTATCTTTCTCCCTACGCGGAGATATGGTGAAATGAAGAGATAATTTGAATGTACCATTTTAAAACATAAAATAAATTGTGATGATTTTTTAACTCCGTTCTTAATTTACTTTTTGATCTGGCCAATTGAAATGTTAAAATATGTTGTGAAACATATGATCTAGGAAATGAAGTATGAGTTATACAATAGAGTGAGAATCACATTTAATTCTATGGAGGATTATTTCATTCATGGAATTAAGTGCAAATAAATAGAAAAATATACATTATTGGGCGTAGAATTAGAGATTTTAGGGTGACAGACTAAAATCCCCAATTTGGTTTTAGTGGTTAAGAACTAAAGCGAACGTTAGCCTTCAAGGAAAGGGAATTGGGAGCTCTAAAGTGAGAGCCAGTATTCTCTCAGCCTAATCAAGTATTTAAGGACTAAATTTGAGATTAGCCAATGATTATCTATAACACTGAATGAGGGAAGAGAATTAAAATTGCTTCTATTTGGCACAATACAAATTTGAACCATTTATCTCTATCATTAACCAAAAATTCATTGTAGTGGAAAGGATACTTTCTTAAATTTGAGCTCTTTGTTACAAAACTTTGTTTAGACTTAGTAAATTTAACTTTAAAGTTTAGAAATTAATTTAGTAAATTTAGTTTCGTTAGCATACATTAAAACTACTTTAATCAACCTTCCAAACTAATTGTTTATAGTAGTAGACTAGAATTAGCCAAGAGATTTCTTATCTCGCTTTTTCGTGGAATCGATACTGGGGTTTTAAAGAAAGCCCTATATTACTTGAAGTGATATGTGCACTTGCGTAGAACTCCTAGTGTGTGAATTATTTTATATAACATTTCTATTTTGCACATTAAATATTTAATATAAATTGGGTCAAGTTGTTGGCCATATTTTTGAAAAGCTAAATTACTGCGTAATTTTGGGGATGGGTCAACTTCTTGGCATTATTACCGTGGATTTAAATTGACATAGAACACATAGAAAAACAACACACACTAGGGGCACATCAATTATGTGGGAAAATAAAATTTTTTGAAGAAATTTTTAGAAAGTAAATTCCTATTTTTAGAAAGTCTTATTTAAAATTTTAGATTTATTATAGGAATATTGTAGTGTTGTTTTTATATAAAGTTTTTGTTTGTGTTATTTTAAATTATTTTTGTAGTAATTTATGCATAGTTCAGGTTCTAAAGGAATAGTGCCTTACGATTCTGAATTGAAAAGAATAACTAGAAAAATCAAAAAAAAATCAAAAATATAGAAAAAGACCAAAAATTTCAAGAAATGACAAACCAAAATAATTAAAATGCTGAAATTAATTAAGAGTTTAGACCTTTAAGATATTATACAAGCGCTTTAGTGGATGAACTTCATTATAGTATTCAAAAACCTGTTGTAGTAGTGATCCTGACTGTCTATTTGCAACAGTATAATAATGACTTTAATTATAGTTTTTACTTATATTTATTTATTTGACAACAGTGCCAAAAACTTGATCCTGAAGAAAATAAACATGAATATCGAACTCACATGGAGAATGCGCAATATGCGCTTTTGATCAACAGCTTTATTTTCTAAAAATACAATTACTTAAACAACAAATATTTTCACAGTATTAAAATTCAAATCTTTTTTAGTATTTTTGTTATATTAACAGAATAATGCCAATTTAAAAAGATAACTTGAGTTTATGTAAGAGAAAAATACTAAATTTAGAAAATATCTTTCTCCTTATCATGAATCAGTAATAAGTATAAAAATTCTGTTGTGGAAGTATGCAAATTGTGTTATGCCAAATATGATTGTGTTATGCCAAATATGAGCAATTATATTATTTACTTTTACTAGAGATGCTTAAAGAACATTGGCTAATTTAAAGCTTGAATAGTTCTGAAGACTGGCTAGGCGAAAAAGATACTAGCTCTCACTCTAGAGTTCCCTCGATTCCCTCCACCTAGGGGCTAACATCTCGTATCAGAACCTAAAACAATAAACCAAGTAGGGGCTTTAACCTGTCACTTTAAAGTCCTCTAACTCTACACCCTTCAATGAATATTTTCCTATTTATTTGCACTCAATCA
>NW_018165005.1:61017-79982 GCF_001263595.1 Phalaenopsis equestris | reverse complement strand
TCCACCAAACTCTTGAAGTTCCTTTGAATCTCTTCTCTTTTACAACACTCTAAACTCTCACAATAAAATTAAAAATAAAAGGAAGAAGTAAATTTTGTGGTTCCTGAATCTCTCCACAAGATTCTCCACGATCTTCTTCTTAGGACTGCAGCACTCTCTCCCTCTTCAAGCACAATGTAAAAACTTCCTTCTTTTATAAATCTCCAAAAGGTGTCTTGGAAACTCTTCAAAATGTGTCAACATTTAATGAATCCTCCAAAGGATGTCTCTTTTCACAAGTCTTTTAATAATATTTTCGTTCTTAGTAGTCATAACCACCCTCTTAAGCCAATAGATGTAATATGTGCCTCAAATACCTCTTCAAAGTTCAGTCAAATGAAGAAAACCACCAAATAACTGCCTTTGGCGCTTAAGTGTGGGGTCTCTAGTGCTTAGGCGTGGCCTTCTCTGTTTAACCGGTGCTTAAGCGCTGGATCTGGCGCTTAGGCGCCAAAACACTTTAGCACAATTTTCACCTATTTGCTTCAAATTTGATCTTTTTTCCACTTCTTTAAGCACTTTTAACCTTTTTACTTGTACTTGAAAGAAAAACACAAAAATACCTTCCATTAAAGCGCAATACCTCAAAAATAGGTATAAAAATGTGTCTAAAAACACTGTACATTTTAGGTGTATCAAGCAGCTAATTCATTTGAACGTAAACCTTTTATTATCCAAATGATATCAAATAATCAGTTTGAGGGAGCACCAACTGAAGATCCAAATTTACATCTTGCTAATTTTCTAGAATTGTGTGCTACATTTAAATATGATGATGTATCAGATGATGTTATAAGAATTAGAATTTTTCCTTTCTCACTGAGGGATAAGGCTAAGATATGGTTACATTCTGGATCTATCAGAACTTGAGGTGATTTAGTGGAGAAATTCCTTACTAAATATTTTCCACCATAAAAAACTGCGAAGTATAGAAATGATATTACATCTTTTGGTTAATTTAAAGGAAGCATAAGAAAGATTTAAAGAACTACTGAGAAAGATTCCACACCATGCTATACTAGATTGGTTAATAATTCAAACTTTTTACAATGGATTAGCTAGATCTCTTAGATCTATTATCGTACTACTATTATCGATGCCGTTGTTGTTGGTTCATTGATGTCAAAACCATTTCATGACACTTATGCTTTAATTGAAAAGATGGCTACCTAATAATTTTTAATGGCCTCTGAGATGGTAAATCCTAAGAAAGTAGCCAACATTCATGAATCTGATGGTTTTGAAGTATTAGCAAATCAAGTTACTATAATTTTAAGGAAGTTATACCAATTTGGAATGAATTTTTCTCAACCAATTGCAATGATTGAAGAGAATTTATTAGGTTAAATGGTAGATTATCAAGCATCATTAGAAAGTTTGAATGCCATAAACACCAAGCAGAACAGCCCATATTCAAACTATTATAACTCAGGTTAGAAGAACCATCCTAACTTTAACTGGAATAAAACTTTGGGTGATAATAATCAGTAATGGGGGAATAACTAAGTAAACCCGTTGGGAAACTGGAACAACCAAGGTAATAGTAATTATAGACCTACTTATCATACAAGTTTTAACAGTAATCCACAATTCAAGGAGAAAAAAGTTATCTATAGAAGAAGTGTTGTTACAAATGGGAAATCAGTTACAAAGTGAAAGAGCTACAATTAGAAATATTGAGAATCAATTAGGACAAACAACAAATTAATTAAGTAATAGATTTCAAGGAACATTTCCTAGTAATACAGAAGTAAATCCAAAAAACTAGAATAAAGAACAAGTAAAAGCAGTTCAACTTAGAAGCGGAAGAGAGTTGGAAGGTTGGGTTAAAAAAGAAATTAAAGTAGAGAGAAAAGAAACTGAAGATTCAAAAAATTGAAGAGCTTGAAGAAGATGCTCCTAAAGGTTTAGAGAGACCTATTTCTCAACTTAAAGTTGACATAGAAAAACCACCACCTTCTATTCCTCAGAGGCTCCATCAACAAAAGTTAGATAAACAATTTTCAAAATTTATGGAAATTTTTAAGAAGCTTACAAATAATATTTCAATTGCTGAAGTCTTAAAACAAATGTCAAGCTATATGAAGTTTATGAAGGATATTCTTAATAGAAAAAGGAAGTTCAAAGATAACGAAATTGTTGCACTTAGTAAGGAGTGTAGTGTTATAACTGAGAAAAAGCTTCCTAAAAAGCTTGAAGATCTTGTTAGCTTCACAATTCCATGTGCAATAAGAGACATATTTTAGGAGAAAGTTTTATGTGATTTAGGTGCAAACATTAACCTTATGTCATTATCAATATTTAAAAGATTGAGATTAGGAGAAATATCCTCTACTACTGTAACTCTGCAATTAGCAGATCATTCAATAACCTATCTTAAAGAAGTTATAGAAGATATCTTAGTGAAAGTGGATCAATTTATCTTTCCAGTTAATTTCATAAGTAGATATGGAGGAAGACAAGGAGATACATATCATTTTAGGGAGACGTTTTCTAGCTACAGGAAGAGCAGTGATTGATGTACAAAAAAAGGATTTAACTATATAGGTCAATGATCAAACAATTACTTTTAATATTTCCATATGGATGAAGTAGTTTACAAAAGGTAAAGATGATGAATGTTACAAAATGGATGTAATAAGATATATGAGTGAATGTCATTTCAAAACAACTTATGAAGAGAAATCTAAAATGAAAGAGTTGGAACACGAGTAAGAAGAGGAATTAGATCAATTTAAAAATTATTATAAGGAATTCGAGAAAATTTTGAAATTTTGGACATGATAAAAAAAGATAAAATTTTTTTTTCCATCGATTGAGAACCTCCTGAACTTGAGTTCAAGTTACTTCCTGCACATTTAAAATATACCTTTTAGGTGATTCCTCAACATTACCGATTATAATTTCCTCAAATTTAACTACAGAAGAAGAAATGAGTTTAATGAAAATGTTGAAGAATTATAAGAAAGTCTTTGAATAAAAGCCTTTCAATGGACAATTGCTGATATTAAAGGAATCAAACCTTCAATTTGTATGCATAGAATTCATATGGAAGAGAACTACAAACCCATAGCTGATCCTAAAAGGAGATCGAATCCTGTTATGAAAGAAGATGTTAAGAAAGAAATTTTAAAATGGTTATGCTGGAATTATCTATCCTATTTCAGATAGTGTGTCATCGTGTTCCTAAGAAAGGAGGAGTGATTGTGCCTATGAATGAACATAATGTTAATACCAACAATACAAGTCACATGGTGAAGAATATGCATTGATTATAGAATATTAAATCTCGCCACTAGGAAAGATCATCTAGGAAAGATCTTTCTAGATCAAATTTTGAATAGACTAGCTGGGCATAAATACTTTTATTTTCTGGATAGATATATTGGTTATCACCAAATACAAATAGCTCCTGAGGATTAAGAGAATTTAAATTTTACCACTCCCTATGGTACATTTACTTTTAGAAGAATGCCCTCTAATTTATGTAATGCCCCTGCTACATTTCAAAGATGTATGATGAATATTTTCTGTGATTTAATTGAAAAAGGAATTGAAGTTGTTATGGATGATTTTTTAGTGTTTGAGACTTCATTTGAATCATGTTTAGAACATTTATCAAGAGTTCTTAAGCGCTGTGAAGAAATAAATTTAGTCCTTAATTGGGAAAATATTAATTTATGATAGCAGAAGGAATTGTTTTAAGACATCATATATCAGAAAATGACATGGAAGTAGACCCTGCAAAAATTCAAGTGATCGCTAATTTATTTTACCCAACAAATGTGAGGTAAATTAGGAGTTTTTAAGGACATGTTGGATTCTACAGACGATATATTAAATACTTTTTAAAAATTACTAAGCTTTTATGCCATTTTCTTGAAAGAGATGTAATTTTTTATTTTAATAAGGAGTGCCTAAAAGCTTTTGAACTATTAAAAGAAAGATTAGTCACTACACCAATTATTGTTTCACCAAATTAGAAAAAACCTTTTAAATTAATGTGTGATGTAAGTGATTATGCTATTGGAGCTGTTTTAGAACAAAAGCATGTAAAGATTTTCAAAGTAATCTACTATGCTAGTAGAACTCTTAATAAAGCTCAAATTAATTATACCACAACTGAGAAAGAGTTATTAGCAATAATATATTCTTTTGATAAATTCAGATCATTTTTAATTTGAACTAAATGTGTTTTGCATACTGATCATTCTGCTATTAAATATTTAATGAAAAGAAGGATGCAAAACTAAGACTGATACGATGGATTCTTCTTTTGCAAGAATTTGACTTTTAGATAGTAGATAGAAAGGGAGCTGAGAATCAATTTTTTGATCATTTGTCTAGGCTTGAATTAGAAAAACCACTCTGTTTTGAAAAAGAAATTAATGAATACTTTCTAGATGAAAAATTATTCAGTATTAATGAGTGGCGTGCTTCATGGTATGTCGATATTGTGAACTATATTGTTAGTGATATTATACCCTATGGAATGACATATCAACAAAAGAGGAAATTTGTATTTGAAGTTAAGACTTATTTTTTGGATGACCAATTTTTATATAAACAAGAAAATGATCTAATTATTCGAAGATGTGCGCTTTTAGAAGAATCTTATGAAATTATCCAAAAATTTCATAATTCTGATTTTGGGAGACATTTTGATGTTGATAAAGTAACATACAAAATTTTGCAATCTAGTTTTTATTGGCCTACAATCTATATAGATGTTAATGCTTATATCAAAATTTGTGATCCATTTCAACGAGTAAACAATATTTCTAGGAGAAATGAGATACCCCTCAATTATGTATTGGAAGTTGAGATATTTGATGTTGGGGATTAGATTTCGGGGATTAGATTTCATGGGACCAGATTTCATGGGACCATTTATACCATCTTTCAAAAATTTATATATTCTATTGGTAGTAGACTATGTATCTAAATGGATAGAAGTTGTAGCTTTACCTCGATGTGATACTCAAAGTGTTGCAAAGTTTTTAAGAACGAATATATTTCGTAGATTCATATTTTGTAGATTTGATATTTTGTAGATTTGGGATGCTGAGAGTGATCATAACTGATGGGGTAAGTCATTTTAGAAATGCAATAATGGAAAAATTATTAATGAAATATCACATCAACCATCGAATTGCTACTGTTTATCATCCCCGGACAAGTGGTTTGGTTGAATTATCTAATTGTGAGATTAAAATAATATTAAAAAAAATCTGTGAATCCAACAGAAATGGATTGGTCAGTGAAACTTGATTATGCTTTGTGGGCTTATAGGACTATATATAGAACTCTTATAGGAATGTCCCCATATAGGCTAATGTTTGGGAAAGTTTATCATTTATTAGTTGAACTTGAGCATAAAACATATTGGGCTATTAAAAAATTTAATTACAATTTAAAGGATGCTAGTGAGAAAAGACTATTGCAATTAAATGGGCTTAAAAAGCTAAATAATGAATCTTATGAGAGTGCTAACATTTATAAAGAAAAGATGAAGATGTGGCATGATCGGAGGATTCTTACTAAAAAATTTAAGCCAGAGCAACAAGTTTTGCTATATAATGCAATGTTAAGATTATTTCCAAGCAAACTTAGGTCTAGGTGGATGAGCCCATTTGTTGTGATAAAATTTTTTTCTTATGGAGTTTTGGATTTCAAAGAACCTAAAACTGAGAAAATATTCAAAGTGAATGGTCACAGACTGAAACCCTACATTTTAGTGGATCAACTTAAATTAAATGATCTTATGTTGTTGGATCAACCAGAATAAGCACTGGTTACGTCGGGCTGACGACATTAAACCAAGTGCTTTGTGGGGGCAACCCTAGTTATCTATATGTTTTTATTTTGAATGTTATGTTGTTGTGTTTGATTAAGAAAAATGTGGTAGTATTTTGAATATTTAATGAATTAGCAATGATTCTAAGACCTTAATAGATGACTTAGACATTTTAGAATGAGTATTTGGACGTTAAGCTGACTGTGCTAAATTATGCACTGGTGCTTAAGCGCAACAGTTAACTAAACATGCTAAATTACATTTATAGAAGATTTAAATGTAGTTTGGTAAGTTTTAACATGGCTTAGTGGTTTGAGAACTTGTCTAGTAGTTTTAGTTTGGATCCAAAGCCTAGCTTGATCTAAAGCCTATAAATAGAAGAGAATGAATAGAATTATCACCGGACTTCAATTTTAAGCCTAAAATCTAAGTGAAGAGTGTGAGATCTTGGAAAAATGTTTTATTGGGAGATTGATATGAAGAAAAATGAGGAATAGTGTAGAAAATCACAAAGATTGAGGCTAATGTGGCTTCAATTGAAGCAAAAGTGCATGAAGTTAACACACATTTGGAGCATATTGGATGACAACTTAGGATGCAATTTAGCCACACAAGTTTAACAGAAGAAGCAAACTAGGCTATGTATTTGAAAAACAAATGGATTGAAGAAGACTCAACCCCACTTTTTCACCATTGTTCGTTCCATTAGATCTATGTTTCAAATGCCCCAAGAGAAACTAATGAAAGCTCAGGATTTGTTCCACCGGAAGGCGAGTGGAATTAAATTCCAAGTTTAATGTTTGTTTGTGTTAGGTGTTGTGATATTAGTGTTAAGTTTGTTTTATGAGTTTGTAGTGTTAAGTTTGTTTAGTGTTTGTGTTTAGGAATTATCTCATCCACTCATCCAAGAGGAATTATCTCATCCAAGACTCTTTGGATTGAGAAATTATGTATCACAAATGCTTATATTTTTTGTGAATTAATATAAGTGTTTGTTTGCAAAATTTTGTGTTATTTTATGTTGAATCGAATTAGTTAATATTACTGAATTTGAGAAAGAGAAGAGTTGAAGGAGAAGAAAATAGTTATTAAAGATTTATAAGACCATTTAGGGGTGGTTGACTTAGGCTAGATGCACATTTCACTTAAAATAAAAAATATCCAAAATTGTGCACTGACACCTAAGCACCAAGACCTCGCACTTAAGCACTAGAAAACCCGAGAGTTAGACATCTGATGCGTGGATTTGTTGTGTAATGTTTTGTAAATATTTTTCAATATTACAAAGTACACACACAACAGTGCTAATAATAAATATGCAATTCAATCCCAGTAAATATAACTTTAATAAAAATAAGTTTGCCTTTTAAAATCATTAAACTATCAAATCTCTTAATAATAACACAAGTATACGTATCACTCAAGTAATAAAGAGCTCTAATAGAGTCCTAAATATCGATCCCACAGGGAAGTTGGAAATGCTTATGATAACTTCTTATGACTATAATGTAAAACACAATTCAAACTTCAAAACATAAGTACGAAATTCAAACATAAATTAATTGAGTGTATGTTAAATAAAATACAGTTAATAGAACTAAGTTAACTAAACTAATTGTTAAACTTCAAAAGTAAAATTCTATTAACTAAACAGAGTTTCTGTGACGAAGAGTTCAAATTTAAGAAAACATCACTCTCCTTTACAATGAGTATATGAATTGTGAAGAAATTAAAATTATGTATGTATATATATATATATATATATATCAATAGAAGTGCATAAAGAATATTGATTAATCCAGAGTTTGGTCCATAATTTTGTGGTCAGGATGAGAGGATACCGACTCTCACTCCAGAGCTCCCACTACTCCCTCGCCTGAGGCCTAATAATCTCACATTAGTTTCCAATCAACTGGACCAAATTGAGGATTTCAATTAGCCACCTTAAAATCTCCAATTCTACATCCAACAAATTATATTTTCCTTTTTATTTGCACTCATCCCCATAGATAACATCCTCACCCATGAAATTGAATGTGACTCAGTATGTTGTAGAAATAATACCCCTTTTGGATCATATGTTTCTCAAAATATTTTAACATTTCAATTGGTCAGATCGAAAAGTAAATGAAGAACGGAGTTCAAATCATCACAAATTTTTGACATTTAAAACTGTATAAAACAAAATCAATTCTTCACAAAACCATATCTCAGAGTAAGGAGAAGGATAAAGAAGATTACTCATAATTGAAGGAAGGATACGACAAAACATAAATTTCATATATAAAAACAAGTTTACAAAATAAAGAAATAAAAGACACAACTTATCTCACAATCCACCCTAGCAAATCCATAGAAGTTCTCTTTAAGCAATTTCCTTCTTTACAAGCACTCTCAATTCTCTCTTGGAAGTGCAATGAAGAAGAAATTTCTCACTTTCCCTGTCTTCTTATAATCCTTGAAGAAAATCCCCAAGTCCCTAACTTTCTCTCTCTAACTCTCTCCGACTCTCACGCCAAAATCCTTACACGCCCACGAAAAACTTCCTCACTTACTCTAGACTTCCTTCTCTTTATTAGAGGTTGTCTCCCTCCAAAAAGAATTCAAAATTCCCTTCAAATTTCTATCCAAAAATCAAACTTTTTGAATTCTAAAAGACATGTCTATTGATTCAAGAGAAATATCCCTTCATCAAAGGGCCTTCCAAAGTGTCTAGATGCATTGAATCACTCCATGGGGTGTTTGAAACATGTGGAACCTTTAAAATTCACGCAAACTTCGTCCTAAACCGCCTTAGTTCATAAAAAGCCATCGCTGGCGCCTCAGGTGTTGATTCGGCGCTTCAGGCTCCAAGTTACTTAAGTCCATGTTGTTTGGGGTTCTGGCGCTTCAGGCGCCAGAATCAAAAAATTCGGTATTTTGGCTCTAAATTTCATTATTTTTGCTACTTTTACTCCAAAATGCCTAAGATTGATATACCTGCAACAAAAACACAAAATTTCTTTAAAGTGAATATCACCAAAAATAAGTATAAAATATATAATTAAAATAACACATTATTTTAGCATATCAAAATCCCCCAAACTTAAATGTTACTTGTCCTCAAGTGACACTTTACCTACATAAAAATATGATTTAGGATAGTGATTAACTTATAAACTTTTATACCTTAGTTTCATAAATAAAATAGTAAAATTTAAGAAAAATTTTTAATAACTTAGATTAAAACTATAAGTCAAAGAATATTTAGTAATCAAATCTAAGATTTCTAAATCTCTATTTATTTCAAGAAGAATTGTAATTCATCAGTCTAGGGTACTTAGAATATTCATATTAAAACAACTTCATGTAAACTTTACTAGTAAGGGTGTTAATACTTAAATAAATGTTTAAAAAATGTAATAAAGCCTTTTCTTCAAGTTGATTCAAGTGAAGTCAATTTTTAATTATGTATCTCCTCAAGCTTCTCATCACAATCCTTTTTTTTCATTCAGGATCTTTTCAATCTTTTCTTTTCTTTTCTCTTTTTTTTTCTTAAGTGAGGATTACTATATCTAGATAGCCTTTAATAGTTTTGAACTTCACTACCCTCTTCTTAAAGTTAAAACTTTTTACCTTTCTTCACTTTATATATTCATATTAGTTTTTGATGATTTTTCATAAAATTTCATTATTTTCTTCTTACATGAAACTCTAAATTTCTTAATACTTCAAAATTACAATTTACTTTACTTTAAATAGAAAACATAGTTTTATCCTTTCATACCAAATATCTTTAATTTTTGAATTGACTTTCATTATTAAAACCTTTTACCAAAATTTAACATAATATTTACAAATATAAATATAGTCATTTAAAGTTAAACTCTAATATCCAAGTTTGTGTTAAATTAATTTTAAAAAAATATAGTTAATTGAGGACAAATAAAATTTAGTTTTCTCCATTTCAAAAGAATTTTAAAAAAAAAAATTATTTCCCCTAAACTTAAGTTTTTAAGTAATTAAAAATGTTTAGAACAAAAATTTTTGTAAGTGAAAGAAAATAATAATTGCATAAAAATAAAAAAAAAACAAACCTGTAGAGGATTTCTGAATATAAATTTGGGCACTCGTATACAGTAATTAAAAATACAGGTTTTAAAACATTAAATGAAACATAGTATATTTCAAAGGATTTGCTAAGAATTAAGAACATAAGCAAAAACTAAAAATACTAAAAATGGAGGAAAATTAAAAATACACAATTTCTATTACAGTCCACAGCACAACATTAAAAAGAAAGTTTCTGCAATAACTGTTTTAAAGAAAACAAATAACAAAACAATCAAAATAACAAACAAACAAACTAACTAACTAACTAAACTCCTAGAATATCAGTCTTCATCATCGTCATCATCATCATCATCGTCGTCATCATCATCATCTTCTTTCTTCTTCTTCTTCATGATCTGGCACATAAGGAGTAAAACTGGGGCAAGTTTGAAATTCCACATTGTAATCACCCCTTAAATATTTTTTCATAGCCTCCTGATATGCTATATCATGTTGAACTCTCCTCTTCTTATATTCATCATTATATGCATTCTTTGCTTCAATTCCTCTAATCCTATTTTGCAGATTTACCATATCTGTTTATTGTGTCATAAGCTGCTCCATAATGTTCTCAAGTGAAGTAGATTTGGAAGCAGATGCCCCTGCAGCAGAAGTTAAGGGCCTATCACTTCCTCCACTCCTGGCTTCAACAAATGATTCAAATCTTTAGATTGTATGTCTTCCAATAGGTTTTTGTGGCTGCGACTTTTTTTCATTCCTATGGAACTCTACTCCTAATTGTTCACACAAAGTGAAAATCAAGGCAGGGTATCCCAAAGGGTATCCCAAACCACTAAACCACTAGCTGCAGCACTCCTGGCTATACTAAGAGCATGATGTACTATAAGAGCACTAACATCAACTGTCTTCATTTGCTGAATGTAGAAGTTTAGCACAGCTCTTTTCTTTGTTACCTCGCTCAAATGATTCATTGGAAGCAATTTAGCAGAAATGAAGTCACGTCATACATTTGATTGAGAAGTCATCATGGAAGTGGAGAAATTAACTTTCTTAGTGTTCTTAATTTTCCATTCTCCCCTTCCATTTGTAAAAAACGCAATCACTTCATCCAGTGACAAGTCAGTCATCACAAATAAAGCATATTCACAATGGAACACATTCCTCAATCCATTAAATGCATTTATCATTTCTCTAGAAAACTCAACTTTCTTACCTCTCACGAAGATATGAGTATCAGAAGTAAATTGCAAGTTGGAATAGAACTCACGAATCATAGGAAAAATTGCTACTGCAGCAAATTAGCAGAATCTCTCCTAATTTTTAGCGACGATCAACCTCTAGATCTTGCCTCCCAAGGTAGCAAATGCTCGTTACTGGATTAATTTTCTTGAGCCCATTTGAGTGTTGTAACTACGTTGGGCTTTATAATTGACAAATCTTCACGTGTTGAAATCTTCAATCGGCTTTCCTCTTTTTACTCGTGGAGCCATTTGAATTTCTATAGAAATCTAAATAAAATCCAAATAAATTACAAAATCGAAAATATAACTCCACAAGTAAGAATATTTGGTAAAAAACTTTTCACTATTGGTTTTTTATAAGCTTTTTCATCAAATTCCCTACTTTCAAATTTCCTATAATGTAGGATAAATCCATGGTGAAAATAAAAAAATTCTAAGTTAAAGTGAATCTCTTACCAAGAGAAGATCTCTTACCAAGAGAAGAAGAGAAGATGAAATCTAAGATCTTTGACCTTTGAAAACTTCTCAAATCCGCACAATATCAAGCCCTAAGTTGTGGTTTAGAGGTAGGAGATGACTCAAATAGTAAAAATGGGGTTTTACTGGGCAATTTTGCAGTTTTTAACCTAATATGACGTTTTCGAGAATTTGGCGCCTCAGGTGCCAACGTCAAAATTTTTAGATTTCATTTTTCTATGGAAATCGACTGCCTACCGCTTTGCGTCAACTTCTAACTAACTAAAATAAACACATACTCATAATAAAACAACTTTCTAACACAAAACTTTCACAAACAATACAAAACTTATATATATAAAAACCGCACTATTACAAACTAACAATTTTCAAGCCAACAAAATCTTATTCAGTGTTCAAAGCAAACCAAACATCCTAGCACTGAAATCTAAGTATCAAAATACTCAACAACAAACACAAATAAAGTCCAAAAATGAAAGTAAATGCAATCTAACATAACACCATAACATAATTAAGTAATATTAAATACGCATTTCGTACATAAAGTAAGTTCAAACATCTTCTTTGCTCTCATTCTATTGGATATCTCCCATGAGTGGTAGTGCACATACAAGTTGTAGAAGGGTCGACAAGGAAATTCATCTATCGAATATTCCTCACTCTAGACATGTTTTCTGAACATACGCACCAAACATCTTCAATACGTTCAGTACCGTTCAAAATGTTCTTTTCTTATTCAATCCAGATGATCCAACATTTCAGACATATTCCCAATTGCATGTATAAGGTTTTGTACCTCTTTCTTTATCTTCTTGGTCCTCTTCAGAAGTGCATTTGAACTGAAGCAAGGCTGAATATGTGATGAATTATGGGATGATTGGTCCATCAATATGTTCATATCATTCTCATCTCTCACTCCTATGCAGTTGCAATAAACTTCTAGGTTCAAAGGCTTCCAAGGAAGAAGCACTTTTTCTCAACTTTCATAAGGCACTTGCAATTGACTGTACAGTAAGAAAATAGCAGATGGATGTCTCAGTCCAGTAGTAGATCCATTGAGATCAAACCCATCAAACCCAAAATCGATTTCACAATTATTGCACCAACATCAATATGTTTTCCAGTTTAGATACAATAATTCAAAATAGCACTCTCCTTCGTCATTTTACTAATTTTTATAATAGGGAGTAATTTTGATGCAATAAAGAAATGTCACGCCTTAGATGCAGGATTCAACAATGATGAAGAAAAATGTACATTTTCATTATCTCTGATCCCCCAATTTGCATCTTCATCAGAAAGAAATAGATATAATTTGTTCATATTTTCTCTTGTAGGGGTGAAATTTGCATAGTGGCAAATAGGGACACTTTCAATCATAAACATATCATTTATTCTTGAAGGAGTGACATGTACACACCTGCCTCGCACGTAGATAGTTCCTTGGTTGATTCCATGAAAATTTACATAAAACTTTCACCATAGGGACAACTACCGCAGCAGTGGTATAGCAAAGCACTTCCCAACGTCTCTGTGCAATAATATCTTCCACTCGGTTATTTGGTGTGTTGAATCCTCGATTCACAAATCCACTTTCCTTGATTAGCCTCTTCTCCACAAGAACTCAATCATACAACTTTTATGCATCGAAACTAATGAACTTTCTTAGGTTGAAAATTTCATATCTCGTGGTATCTTTAGAGTGGGAAGCCATTGGATTTGCAAAATAGTAACTCTTCTCTCATTTTCCCTATAAAATATGTTTAGGAATCAGTTTTTGGAAGTTATAAGGAAGAGAACCAGCTAAAAACTGCCATTTGAAAAGTTTTAAGTTATTTTCATCGCTGCAGTGCTTTAGGCGCCAATTCTGGCCCTTCAGGTGTCAGCTCTCTAGAAAGTGGCACCTCAGGCGCCAATCTAACACCTTAGGCGTCAGTTCCAAAACTCGCACCGGTTCCTTTTTAATCCAATTAATTCTCAAATCTTCCATAAAATTGGGTAAATCAAAAAGTTTAAAATATTTTCTTAATTTTAATTTTCTCTAATACAGGTAGGCAAAATAAACAACGATAAATATGGGTTGCGTCCCACAAAGCGCTTAGTTTTATTTCGTCAGCCCGACATTCACAGACTTTACTATGGGGGACCCAACATTAAAATCTCTTTAAAAGCTGGTCTTTGACCATCAAAATATGATTTCAGTCTGTGCCCGTTCACTTTAAATATCTTTCAAGTCTTGGTTACTTCAATATTAACAGTTCCACAGGGATAGACTTTTACAACTGTGAATGACCCTTTCAATATAGACTTCAATTTTTCAAGAAATAATTTCAATCTTGTATTATATAAGAAAACTTCTTGTCCATACTCAAATTCTTTTTTTATTATCTTCGAATCATGTCATTCTTTCATTTTCTCCTTATATACTAGAATTATCATAAGATTCATTACTAACTTCTTCAAGCTCATTCAATTGCAATAATCTTTTTTCACCGGCATCTTTGAAATTAAAATTGAACTCCTTAATAGTTCAATGGGCTTTATGCTCCAATTCTACTAGCAAGTGACAAATCTTTCCAAAAATTAATCTATACGGGGACATTCTTATAGCTGTCTTATAAGCTGTCAAGTAAGCCCATAATGCAGTATCTAATCTAGTAAACCAAACCATTTTATTTATATTCACAGTTTTTTCAAAATTATTTTGATTTCATAATTAGATACTTCTGCTAAATCACTAGTCTGGGGATGATAAGCAGTTGCAATTCTATGCATAATATTATATTTTCCCATCAATTTAGAAATTTTTGCATTCCTAAAATGAGATTATCCATCGGTTATGATTATTCTCGGCATTTGATATCTTGTCAAAATATTTTTTATTAATAATTTTGAAACACTCCGGGCATCACATCGAGGTAAAGTGATTGTTTCAATCCATTTTGACACATAATCCACTGCAATCAATATATATACATTTCCAAATAATGGTATAAATGTCTCATAAAATTCAATCCCCATGCATCAAAAATTTCAACTTCTAAGTTAAAATTTAGAGGCATTCATTTCTTTTTGAAATATTATCTACTCTCTTACAATGACCATATGTTTTTATATATATTAATATCTCTAAATAAAGTATGCTAATAAAATCCATATTTTAAAATTTTATGAACAGTTCGGTCATTCCCAAAATGACATCAAAATTCTGAATCATGACATTTTTGGATAATTTCTTGAATTTCTTTATAAGGCACACATCTTCTCATAACTAAATCTTTGCATTGTTTGTATAAATATGAGTCATCCCAAAATTAAGATTTTGAATCATGAATGAATTTTTTTTCTTGTTGTCCTGTCAATCTATATGCTAAAAAACCACTAACAATATAGTTCACAATATTAGCATACCACGGTATTTTTCATTCTTTAATAGCATAAAGTTGTTCATCAAGAAAAGTTTCATTAATTTCTTTTTCTAATCAAGTGTTTCTTCCTGTTCCAGCCTAGATAGATGATCCAGCCTAGATAGATAGATAGATGATCAATAATTTGATTTAGTCCCTTTCTTATTGATTACCACAAAATCAAATTCTTGCATAAAAGTACCCATCTAATTATTCTTGGTTTCACATCCTTCTTTTGCATAAAATATTTAATAGTCGAGTGGTCCATATGTAAAACACATTTAGCTCCAATTAGATATGATCTAAACTTATCAAAAACATATACAATTGTTGATAACTTTTTTTCAGCAGTGATGCAATTAATTTGAGAATCATTAAGAGTGTTACTATCATAATGTATAACTTTAAATATTTTGTCATATATTTGTCATAAAACAGCTCCAATTGCATAATCACTTGCATCACCATTAGTTCAAAAAGTTTCTCCCAATTAGGAGAAACAATTATGAGAGCAGTGATCAATTTTTCTTTCAATGTTTCAAAAGCTTTAAGGCACTATTGATTAAAATCAAATTTTGTATCTTTTTCCAGAAGTTAGCATAAAGGCTTTGTAATTTTTGAAAAATCTTTAATATACAGCCTGTAAAATTCAGCATGTCCTAAAAAACTCCTCTCCTCCTACAGTAGTAGGTGGAGGTAGATTAGATATAACCTGTATTTTTGCAGGATCTACTTCCAAGCTATTTCCTGAAATTTTATGCCCAAGTACAATTCTTCCTGCAACCATGAATTGATATTTTTCCCAGTTTAATACTAGATTCGTCTTTTCACATCGTTCTAGAACTTTCTCTAAATGATTTAGACATGTTTCAAATGAAGTTCCAAACATAGAAAAGTTATCGATAAAGACTTCAATACCTTTTTCAATTAAATCACTAAAAATTGACATCATACATCTTTAAAATGTTACAAGTGTGTTACATAATTTAAAGGGCATTCGTTGAAAAGAAGAAGTTCCATAAGGACTAGTAAACGATGTTTTCTCTTGATCCTCTGAAAAAATAGACATTTGATGATAACTGGTATATCCATCTAAAAAACAAAACTACGTGTGCTCAGCCAGTTAATCCAACATCTGTTCCAAAAAATGTGAAGGAAAGTGATCCTTCCTGGTGGCCGAATTTAATTTTCTATAATTTATGCAAATTCGTCATCCAGTGACTTGTCTTGTTGAGTGACTTGTATTGTTGGTATTAATTCATTATTCTCATTTTTCTAGACAGTCACACCTCCTTTCTTAAGAACGCAGTGAATTGGACTCACCCAAGCACTGTCTGAAATATAATATATTATTCCAGTATCTAACCATATCTAACCATTTTAAAATTATTTTAAAATTTCTTTCTCGATAACTTCTTTCATCATAGGGTTCAATCTCTTTTAAGAATTAGCTCTTGGTCATGATGATCTTCCAATAAAATTTTATGCATATAAATTGAAGAACTGATTTATTTAATATCAGCTAATGTCCATCCAAAAACTTTCGTATATCTTCTCAAAGTTTTCAATAACTTTTGTTCTTTTGTATCAATTAATTCTGAGGATACAATAACAAGTAATGTAGATAAATCTCCTAAAAATACACTTTAAATGTGTAGGAAGTGTTTTCATTTCTAGTTCAGGAGCTAGTACGTTCTAATCCACTTTATACAGCTCATTTCTTGCGAACGTTCTAATATCTCAAGGCATTAATATAAACTTCTCATACTATCAATGCAGAAATATAATAAAAATGGAGGCTAATAATATCAAATCATTATCTAACTTTTAGAATAAACAAACTCTAGGAGTATATTGCCCAATATTAATGTGCTGACATAGGCTTTGATAAATAAAATCTTATTCAGCATAAAATAAGCAACATGAACTAAGATGACCTAAGGAATAATCAAGTAACATAAAAGAGGGTTTTAATCATGATATGAAGAACCCAACTTAGAAGGTAAAAGTATGTAGATCATGGAATCGCTCAAGGAATGAAAAAGAGGGTGTAGGGAAAGCATCTTATTCAATGAATCTTCTCTAAAATCAACATAGCTTAAAGCTCTACAAAAAAATCTTAGAGGATCTAGTAAAGATGGATAGAAGAAGAAGAAAGATCTTACGGTCACGGGGTTGCGATTGGTCTCCATCACATTGGGCTTCTTTCTTGCAGGGGCAAATGGGATGACACTTCTTCTCTCAACCCTAGATCTTCTCCTTTCTTCTTTCAAGTTTATCTCTCTCAAGTGTCTAGAAAGCTTTTCCAACTAAATTGTGGTTGCTCAAAATGCTCTCTAAGGCTATTTTAATCCACAGCACTTGGCTCTTCAAAGAAGTCAAGTGGTTCTCCAATGCTATAGCGATTTTTCAATTTCCTAAAATATGTGCACTATCAAATGATGATATGTTATCATAGAATCAAGTATAATCTCTTTGATTCTATTTCTTTCAACAATTCTCCCATTGCCAGTTTTACCAAAAAAAGACCAATTTAAAAAAATCTTACAAAAATTAAAATCTCAAACATTTTATCCAACCTTAGAATACACGTGCATGCACATACAATCATACATATAGACCTAATGAACTGTCAGCTATATTAAGCCACTCTAATTGTGAACCTTCCAAACATATGATACTACATAACTAATTACATTCAGATCTCATTGCATTACATTATTGCAAAGAAGCATTACTCAATCAACACTGAAGGATTAGGAAAAGTATTTGATCGTTAACTTCATCATTAAGGTAAGAAAGACACCCATAGCAATAGTGAAGAGAAAGGGTGATGAAGGACACCCACTTCTGAACTCATTACTAGATTTGAAGTAACCTTTAATTCCCCAAAAAAATATAATAGATAAGGGGATACCATAGATGCAAGCTCCAATTCAATCAGTAGAAAGTTGAGGGAAGCTTTTTTGAGTCATTCCATGAAGGATTAAAGTTTTGTTGGCCGAATCAAAAGATTTCCTAAAATCAAGCATAACGAGAATAAAAAAATTTGTGGTCATGTAAATTAAATTTTTTAGTTATTTCATGGGACAAAGTAATAGTATCCACAATATATATGTGTTAAATGAAAGCATATTGAGCATTATATATGATACATGGGGTAAGAAGAGTCTTCAGTAAGGATTTTGGCAACTGCATTGTAGAAAATGTTACAAGGGGAGATCGATTTATAAGCCATCATAGAATTAGAATGTCTCACCTTAAGATTCGGAGTAATAATATTGTGCTAAATAATATCTAGCAATTTAGAGGATTTGAAGAAAGCATGTTGTTGACCTCACTTTTGGTTGAGGTCTAGAAACTTCTTTAATAGCCTAGGTCTAGCCATAAGACTTTCCTATTGACTAGTCTTAGAAAATTAGAAAAGGTACCCCCACCATTAGAAATTCAAAACTCTTCTTTACTCAACTTGAAATTCCACATATTGATCTTAACCTCTAGCATTTAGTAGGTAAGATCATTATAAGAGAATTCAAGAAGAGTCCCTATAGGATTACTTGGCTTTAGGATCGACCCAGGGTGACTTGGAACTATGACTTGGAACTAGGATACACCATATCTTCACAATGAATTAATCCATGGTTCATTTAGAATGAATATCTATTTAATTCTATGTGAAATGCCTAACTTGATCTTTTGCCCCTAGGCACCTCCAAATTACCTAACTGCCCTTGGGACCCAAATTTGGCTAATATTCCCAAATTTTGCCAAAATACCCAAAATTGATCAAAACTCATTCCAAACACTTTGAATACATCAAAATTTGCCAAAACTGACAAAAATAGCCAAATTACCAAGATACCCCTCCATGACCCAAAATCCAAAAATTCCAAAAATTCCTAAAAAATCCCAATAAATCCAAAATATTCCCAATTTCATTTTGTCCAACTA
>NW_018165005.1:24911-54562 GCF_001263595.1 Phalaenopsis equestris | reverse complement strand
AATATAAACCCTATTTAATTCCTTATATTAAATAGGGGAACTTGTCGGCCAATACATTGGTTTCGCAGACCAAACGGATGTCATAACTTTCTTTAGTTTATTTGACCGAGCCTCACTCTCAATTCTTGCGGGATAGATACATGATTTGAGATAAAGCGCTCTTTCATCTAAACTATGAAAATTATGGGGTCAGTTTGACTTCATCTTTTTCAAAACTAAATTTTTTTAACGTCCTTCCGAAGCGGGCAACGGGATTTCAATTCCAATGACCGACAGCTTCTTACGGGCAAACCCCACACCAAAAATAGTGTCGACACATGTGCAACTAATTGTTTGCCTACAATGTTCCAGTTTTGAGTGAAGAATTTTGTCGTGAAACTATATGGACTCGCGGTCTTATCTCCATTAATAACATGAAGAAAAAATACAATTTTTTTATCAACCATAGACCTAACAAAAACAAAAGTATGATGCAGGCATAGAGTGGAGCTCGTATGAGAAACTAAAAGAGCAGTGGAGGAATTTTTGACATTAAAAAGAGTAGCATAGCAATAGATAATCTCTCATGCAATATCATTACAATCAGAGATCACACCATTCTCCATCAAAAGTTCTCTTATTGAGTTGATGATATTCCCTCTTTAATAAAATTGTAGAGAACTTTGAGGTCATCATCACCATAATTGATAATCATACTTTGGCTTTCTATTTGATAATCATACTTTTAATGAAAATAACTTGAGAGTTATTGTCTTCGATAATTTTGGCTTCAAAGATGAGGCTTTTGTTATGGGGTTATATCCAATAATGTGAGGATGATGTCTTGCTTCTTTTTTAGATAAGAGAAAAATTTTGAAAGAGATGACAGACCAATTCACCTTACCTCTTAAAGAGAAGTATTCAAAAATAAACCAATAGTAGCTCTCTTAAGCAAACTCTAAATAAGGTGGTCCAAAAGTTTTTAAAGATGAATTTATGCTCGGCTTGCAAAATATTTCCCAATTTGGTGATGAGAGAATGATTATAAAAGAAGTTACAAAATGATGGAAAAAAGAGGTACAAACAACTAGTATTTACAAAACTCTAATTTAGAATGAATAAGATTGCCTTGTTGATTGTTAGACAAGAAGCCAAAGTTCGGTAGATCATCCAACACAAGTAAAAAATACAATCTCCATAATGCGCCAATCTTTTATGACTAGAGAGAATGCAACTAAAACCACCCTATCTATAATTGATAGTGGAAGCAAATTTTTTTAGAGTAAACGAAAAACTTCTAGAGCACCTTTTTGGTATATACACAAGTACCTAAAAATTGAATGGATCAAGATAAACGCTATATATCAATTGGGAAGTGCACAGGGTTTTCGAAATGAGATGGTAAACAGGTTCCATTTGAGTATATGTGACCTCCACAACAACAGTGGATGCTTTTACAACTGTCTTCAATGTGAAAGAGAGAAACATCTCTCACTTGAGTAGGGTCCTGCAATGAGTCAAAGTGCACTTTTAGTTTCCAACAAACTTGAATGTTAATATGAAATTCTTGATTCAATTTTTTATTGTCGCAAAGTCTGCCCTCACCTAGAAGGCCTCTCACAATCCAGGAAGCACCGACTGGGAATAGTTGAAAGAAGCAAAAAAGTTGCTGGCCATTTTTCCTTTATTCTCAGGTTCTTAACAGGATGAAATTGTTGGTGCAAGAGAAAATCATTTTTCATTTGAAGCAAACTTCGTGAGGAGGCACTTGTTTAGGCTATCATGATAGCATATTTGTTCTGAACTATCATTAGAGACTTCGGACAGGAAACCATTTTTGTTCAATAGAAGAAAGCCAAAACAACATCAAAGGGATCAAGAGAAGGTTTAGGAGGGAGAGATTAGAGTAATGGGAAGAAAGAAGGGGTGTAAAAATTTTCAAGGGGTTAAGAGGAAAGTATTCTTGGGGAGGGGAATGAATCTAGAGTTCGTCAAGCTCCCTAATGGATGGTATGGGTCTTGTATCAATTCTAGCAGTAGTTATGACAAGAATAGAGGCTTTCCATCAACCCAAGTATGAAGAGGGGAGCGATTGAGTTTCAAAAATGGCTTTGTATTCTCATAGTGGTTCACAACTTATACTTCTACCCTAGTATGAAGAGGGGAGCGATTTTGTATTTTTTCTTAGCACAAGGGTTATTATGCAAGGAAGGACACACACAACAAGCATTACATTTCTAGTCATGTTAAATCTCCTGTCAAAGTTTCATTCCATTGACGTTTATAGCAATTAAATCCGTGATTGTAACAGTGGGTGGATCTAGTACACAAACCCTCGCAAAAGAAACCCTTAACTTCGAACTGGTTAGATTGTAGATCACTAAAAGTTGTAAACTTTGCATGCTACTTTTGAAATCCAACTCTGATTCCAGTAAGCAAGGGGAAAATTGCAAAGTTTAGTCTATGATGAATTTAAGAGAATACTTCTTTTACGGTCCAAAAAATCGAGCTCATTTTTTGAGATAAAAAGGACAACTACTTAATAAGCATAGACCTCCATCCCATACAATGTCAAAATCCACTTTAAACGAAAATTTAAACAGGAACAAATAACCTGAGGGAGTAGATCAAAGATGCCCTAGAGCTTCCACTATCGCCTGATTACCATTATGGGAGATTCATACAAAAGCCATACCTGATTGTGTACGCTACTAGAAAGTTTCCATTCCCTATCCTTGGCTAAAAAAACAACCTTATCTTCTCCAGCATTATGTGAGAGGGAACTCCTTAATTTAAACATTAAGAGCATAAAAAAGATCCTTCTAGTTGCAGGTGGCATGAGAGGCTGATATAAAAAAATTGCCTAAATCCTTAAAAGAGGCCAAAAGGAATATCCAACTCAAGAATAGTGTAAGGTTTTGGCAGGAGGGAGGAAAAATTGCTTAGGTCCAATGAGATGGCATCCACTGAGGAAAAATCTAGAAGGGATCTTTGACCATTGAGGGCAGATTAATGAATAAAGGGGAGATGAAGAATGTAAAGAAAAAAAATGGGGAAGGGAAGCCAAGCAGAGCTCATAAACCCTGTAATCAGTGGTTGGAGGTCTTGAGGAGCTTGCAGAAATAAAAGAGAGGAAGGAGCTACCTACCAGTGGGTAGGAGGCAAAAAAACTATACCAGCAACAATACAAAAGGAGAGGGTACCAGAGAGAAATAACCCTAGTCAAGGGTGTTTCACAAGGTGCTATGGTTGTATAGTTCCAATGTAAATCATATGTATTTAGCTAACAAAATTAAGAGCCATCGAAGGGCCTACTTGGGGCAGCAATTTTATAACTTCACAATTTAGAAAAGCTGCTAAAGTTCATTTTAGTAGAAATTTTCTTGTAGCTTTTTTGTAATTTCTATGGTAGCGGGCATATTAGACTGAAATATCTGCAAGAAAATGGTCATCTTCTTCAGAACAAAAAAAATTCACGATATTCATAACTGTCAAAAAATTATTTCATTCACAACAGTTATATGACTAATTTTATAGACAATGTATCCTAAACAAATCTGTAAAATGCACAGACTACAAAAAGAATGGATTCCACACTTCAGATAGTAGCTGTACATAAAGCAGAAAAGATTATATACACTGCAAGCCCAATTCTATAACGTAAATCAATTCGAATCAGGATTAGGACTTCTTGACAGCAGCCTTGCAGACAGGGCATGCATTCTTCTGAAGAAGCCACTTCTTTATGCATTCTAAGTGAAAGCTGTGGTCACAACCCAGTTTTCCCACTTCATCATCTATTTCATATTCCTCCTGTGAATTAAAAGAAAAATAGCAACGAAGCTCTACCATTTAAAAAATAAATAAATATGGAAAATTGGAAAAGATTCCATACTTGACAAACACTGCATTTTCTTTCCTTCTCAGTGGAGATATGGATATCAAAAATTGAGGGCTTCAATTTAATAATGCAGGATGCAATTTGTTCTTCTCTCAAGCCCGTACTGACATATCCAATCTTATCACCAAGTTCAAGCAAGTCCTAGAAGTCAAATGAGATAGTTGAGGGTTCTTGCAGAATACAAGTTGCAAGATAAATGAGCAGAAACACTGAATTTACATACTTCATATGTCATATTGTCAACATCAAGCCGCCAATCACTGTGTCGGTCGTATGCATCCCCTCTTCCCGACCCAACTCTAAGGTGGAAATTCATCATCTGCTAAAATTATGTTGCAATCAGAAAATAATATTAATTTAAATTGACCCAACTCTAATCTAGGCGGCTTTGTCTCTAAACAAAAATTCTCGAGTTTAAAGCTTAACATATACTGGTGTGCGCGTAATTTATATGTTTCAAATTCAAAAATTTCAGCACGCCTAACAGCAGCACAACCAAGTTCATTGAGAGAAGAATTTCCTAATAAGTTTTCCAGGGGACTGGAAACACTTCCGAAATAATAATTACAGTTGTGAAAAAAAAACATGGGGGACCGAAGTCTGGTCAAACTTATGTTTTAACACATGAAAATGTTATAAGATGTAAATGCAAGAACGCAAAAAGAAAATGCCAAACTAGCCAGCATAGCTGATACTAAACTAAACCTGAACTTAACAAGGAGGTCATGGGATAAAGTAAACCTAAGAAAACTAAATGGGAGAGTGCAAAGAGTAGAATATGGTGGGGAGGTGATTTGAAAAATGGCTAAGTTGATAAGGAAATAAGTGAGAAGTGAGAAGTGAGAAGTGAGGTAAGTCCATCGATGCCAAATATCTTTTTGACACATTTAAGGGATAAGTGGCTTTTTCTCTAGAAAGTGAAATAAGTGGCATCTGCTCTCAAGCCTCACGAAATTAAAAAATATTGATGGTCTCATGTTATCGAGAAACTTCAATGCTATTCACACATGTGTGTCAGCGTATAATAATACAGTACATGATACCCTTGGGCATAAAAATAATATGTTAGATTATCTCGCATCATTTCAATATATTATTGATGTGTTGAAAGCGGTTATATCTGACAAGTGTTTTGAGGGAGGCTCTTGAGCTCTTCAATTAATATATGGATCAATTAACACAAATAAAATGATGCAAATGAAACAAAAATTCATAATGCTAAGAATCTAGATTTAAATGTAAATATTATTTTTAGAATTAAATTCAAGATTAAGGTCTTATGTAATAAATTTAATATGAATTAATCTACGATTCTCCATAGATTGTACAGGGTTTTAAGAAAAAAGCATTATCCACATCTAATGCATGCTAAACAAAATACAGCACAAAAATCAAATCAAAATTAAAAAAAAATTCATGCTCATTGAACCTACACCCAAACTTCCCTTATATTAGAGTTGTAATTCTTAAACGATGCACATAACTAATATCAAAGTTATAAGCCTCGGACCTTGATTGAGTGCAGATCATATATTAATTAGATTAAATGTCTTATTTAAATGTAAAAATTATTTTTAGAATTAAATTCAAGATTAAAGGTGAGGTTGCATTCTGCTCATTGGACCTACACCCAAACTTCCCTTATAATAGAGTTGTAATTCTTAAACGATGCACACCACTACTATCAAAGTTATAAGCCTCAAACCTTGATTGAGTGCAGATCATATATTAATTAGATTAAAGGTCTTATTTAAATGTAAATATTATTTTTAGAATTAAATTCAAGATTAAAGGTCATATGTAATAAATTTAATATGAATTAAACTACATTCTCCATAGATTGTACAAGGCTTTAAGAAAAAAACCATTATCCACATCTAATGCATGCTAAACAAAAGCCAGCACAAAAATCAAATCAAAATTAAAAAACAAAATATTCATGCAAGACCAAATTTTTCTTATTGCAGAAAATTGTGGTTCATGCATTTTTTTAAATATAGATTAGATGAAGAAGATTAATAATTACAATATAGGGTTTTATCCAATTTTGTGAATTAGGCTTACACCAGAGAACATGTTTATAAATCTGAACCCAAAACTGAGGAAAGGTTAAAACCAAATCTAAAATTGAACCAGAGATGATATGTGAGCATAAAAATCAACTAGAACATATTTGCATCTTCTAGAACATAAACATCAACTAGAACATATATATATATATATATATAATCAAAATTGCCAATAAGACAAGGTCATATCACTAAGTTTTGGGTATTTCCATATTTAGGCAGTGAGGTTGCATCCTGCTCATTGGACCTACACCCAAACTTCCCTTATATTAGAGTTGTAATTCTTAAACGATGCACATCACTAATATCAAAGTTATAAGCCTCGAATCTTGATTGAGTGCAGATCATATATTAATAAGACTAGCACATATTTACATCTTAGGTAACGGCTATAAGCCTATAAAACCTATAATACTTTTAAATAGAGTCATAACACTGATATTCAACTCACCTGATGCCTCAATAATTGAAGGTAGAATTGTAAACTTCGTTGTGAACTCATGCTTAATTGCTTCCATTGTGGAATCATTATCCTATACACTATAAATATGACATAAATGAAGAAAAATTAAAGCAATTGCTTAAAGGTGTATTGCTTCCATTGTAATATCATTTTAAGGTATTTTTATAAAAATGTTCAAAGTATTAATATCGTCAAGCATCTAATTTATTCTATTTTAGTAATCTCTCTCATCATTGTCTCTTTAGTATAGTTTATATTGAGTTTTACATTATTTTTAGCATTCCAGTACAGCATAGTGTAAGATTTCTTTAATTGGTGTTTAGTCCTGCACATCTTCAATATTCAGCAAACTTTGGAACATTAATTTCAATCTTTTAATAAAGATTATTTATTTTCCAAGCTTCTAAGGATAGGTGTTGCGACCATGTTCGTCGGGTGTAAGCGAAAGCAAAGCACGAAGGCTACTTTGCCAAGAAGGAAATAGTTTTTTGTCATAATAAGTCAGTGGAAACTTGAGTATGAAGGCTCTTAGGAGTGCATGCAGAGCAATTAGGTGTTGAATCACATAACAATCTATTGTCTAATTTGCACTATAGATGGTTTTAAACATTTTTTAATTAATATTATATGATTGAATATTCCTGTGACAACAGCCATAATGTTTTTATGCCATAGTTTTATGTAGACAAATCGATTGTGCTCAAAGTTTATTACTCATACTCTTAGCATAAATTATTTTACATCAACATATTTGTTGTGTCGACACTTGTGAGTGGTGCATAAGATGAAGAAAAACACTTTGATGAGTCTTGAAACAAGAAAAATAGAGAGGCCAAGATGCTCAAGCTTCATAAAGTTAACTTCTTAAACAGAGGCTTGGTCTATAACCTTGAAGATGAGAAAAATCTAGTATAGGACTTACATCGCCAACAACAAATAAGTTGAATGATGGATCTTATAACTCTAGGAGTCTCAAGGTTTGTGTATTTGGCACGAACATAGCATAAAGTTGGGTGTTATATCTAAAGAAAGCCTATAGGGGTACTTAAAGCCTCAAGCGTCAGGAAACCCCCAAAGATAAGACATACAATTGTGGAAAGAAGGAAATAAGACACATTTGTAAGACTTATAACTCTAAGCATACAAATGCCTAGAAGGCATAAGATTTATACATTTGATATGAACTCTATTAGGGTTGAGTTTTATATTTAAAGGAAAGATAAAGTCCCACAAGATGAGACAAATAACTGTACGAGGAAAAAAAAATACATCTCCAAACATACATATACAGAAGAGCTCCATGACCATGTATTTCACTTGATATTATTAGCATAGGGTTAGCCTTATATATGGGAGAAGACCCACTAATGGGATATAAAATCTCTAGCAATTAGGCCCAAAGATAAGGCTTAAAACTCTGCAATGAAAAAGAAAAGATTAGTTAATGAATTTACAACTCTGAACATAGAGGGGCTAAAAAGTATTTAGTCAATGAGATTTATGGGTTTTGTATCGAAATTCAACATTGATGGAACCTACAAAACCGTGAGGAAAAATTGCCTGAATTGACATGCAAATTTTATGGCAAGCATCTCAATGACTTCACTTGAGAAAACTAGGTTCCAAGGCACACTTTGCATGATATTGCATTGCATTCAGTTATTAAACTTGCAATAGTTGCTTCGGGCTTATGATTATACGCCGACACTTAAGTGAATGCCTCTTTCTTTTTCTTGATGTGTCGGGTAATATTAGGCTAACTTGACAATGCATGTAATTTGAAAATAAGTCGAGATAGACAAGCAATTTTGAAAAAACATACAGTTTTGAATGTGCCAAAACCTTGTTAAAATATTATTAAATTTTGATGCACGACAAACATTTTATGAATTTTTTAAGTCATGCGTCAGCCTATGACTTTAGGTTGTCTATAGGATTCACTAAGAGAGACAGGTTTTGCCCCCTTCATCAAATGATGACAAAAAGTCCCATAATTTTGATTATTTTTAGAGAGTTTTATGCTGCTCAATTTGATATTTTTTAATCAGCCATAACACTCCATTCTAACATATGTAAAAGTTAAACCATTTAAGCTCATAGGATTTAGGTTACTAGTCTATTAGGGCCTCCATGAGTCACGCCTGATGGAACCAGTAAAATAATTTCTAAAGGCTTGTAGAATATTCTATGAAACTTTGAAAAGGTCACATTATAATTTAATACATAAATTACTAAATGAAATCATTGGTCTTTAATTTTTAGAGCAAATGGGTTTATTTTTGTATCGTTATAGTTCTCATAAAATTGGTGATTTTTGGCCTTTAAACAACATAGTTTGGACTTCTAATTTAATGGCTATTAATTTTTCACGTTTAGGTAAGTTTAGTTGATTTTAATTGTATTCTTCCCTATAGCGTCTAGGAGCAAATTAAATGATGCAAGAAAGATTGCTAATCATTAGCAATTAGATAGACTTACGTCATATCAAATTGGGTTAATTTAATGATGATCGTTAGCTTTTAATTTGGTAATATGGGCTAAACAATGATGAGATTAGTTGCTTGTACAAAAAGCAAAAAAAGAAAGTGAGGTCATTGGGTTTCAATCGAATGGCTCTCAAATAACCGCGTTGGGCAATGGAATTTGTTTGATGCCCCATCCAATTCTCTTATGGGCGGACAGCTTTGTGTTACAGCCTTCTAAGAGTTTTTGGATTTCCAACTATTAATCCTTGTTGCATCCACGCTTAAAATTCAATTCCAACACTTCCTTACAACATTATGAGTACATTTTTTGAGCTAATAAGTCTATGGAATCCAAAATAGAGATGTCACTGACAAGCAATGACAATGATAGCTGATTTTTTCTTGGTATTATTTGTTTTTGCAAAGTTGAATGAACTTTTAGGTGGTTTAAAGTTTGGTGTTCAATTTATGATTTCTATACCTATCATGTAGCCCATGAGCGGTGAGGGTAACAAATTATCTTATCTTAAGCCAATCCCTACTTATGGCAAGGAGTGCTAGCCATGGTTGCAGCTTATGATGCATTAAAACTCTTGAAAAAGATATGATGTGTCTAACAAGTGTGGGCATAGGTCAAGCTCACTTGTATGATTAATTTAAAGGAAAAAAAAGGGCACACACATAGTAAATAATTAAGATTAAATTTTATAAAAATTACTAAATATATAATTAAATATTATAATTTCATAATTTAGATTGTACCAAACAACTTACACTTATTGTTTATGAACAATACATTAAAAAAGCTATTGATTACTAGATCATTTGTTATTAAAATCTGATTATTTATTTTTTGGTGCTAAAGAATTTTCATATTTTAATCTATTTTTTCCTACTATCATGATTTATAAATGATACATTAATCATAAATTTATTTATTTTTGCATCATTTCATGAGTTATAAATGATACATTATTAATACAGTTATTTTTGCATCATTGAATAGTGATATTGCTTACACCCTTACAAAGACTTTTTGACATATTCATGTTTAATTAATTGGGTAACTCTTATATATTCTTTTAAAATTTATAAGATATATAAATCACAACATTGTTTCAAATGCATGTGTGTATCTTATATTTTCAGAATTAGGCGTGTCACTTGTTCGTGTTCTAATGCCTACACAGATGCATCATATGTAGTTTATAAAGGACTCAATGGAAGTTTAGGAACTTTACAACATCACCTATGAAATGTGGAAGCCCATCGGTGCCCCCTCAACATTCTTATCTATAGTATGAGAGATCGAAGGGGAAAACTACTCCTGGGTAACAAAAACTCATGATGGCAACTGACATCCATAGAGGCACTCCCTATGTATACCAGGCTCAAGAGACCAACTATTTTAAGGCAATGACTATCACCTAAGCATCACAAGTCTAAAGGCATGGCCCCCATCATTGAAAAAGGAAGCTTCAAATGAGCAAAGTGGCTATCCCTAAGGCATCACAAGCTGAAAGTGCAAGAGCACTACCCTTGAGAATAGGCCCTGTTGGGGAAAGGACTATTTTTAACAAATTGTTGATGAAATTCTCCCATTAAGTTGTAAGAAGAAGAAAAAGCAACATGCTCTTTAGGAATGGGAGGAACATAAGGGGCAATGGACTAGCAGTGGCCAATCAAGTGACTACCGAATCTGGCATCACAAGATGGATGGTAAATGAAAGGGATGTGTTACACATGCAACATTAAATGGCATGCCCATACAATGACATACAAGACAAGACATCAGGCTTTTGTTGAGAGCACCTAGGACTCGATGGCAATGTGACTGAGCTGGCTCGAGCAGCATAAGCTAAGCTCAACAAAGCTAAGATCCCTTGAGCTTGCTCGACCTAGCCCAAGGTTGGTCTACGTTAGCCTTGCTTGAATCTAATTATACATTTTTTAGCTCAATTAGATGGTTGGTATTTGACCATTTATGGTTCAAGTGACAATTCAATTATATTTGAGTGGTCTGAGGTAAGTGAAAGACATTTGTGTTTGCTTTGAACTTTGAATTCAACAGAGCCCAACTAAGGCTTAGGTTATTCTAAATAAAGGTTCAGCCTAGGCCATTGGGTTTAATTAAGCTCAAATTCACTAAGTTAAATTCAGCTTTACAAGCTTGTGTGCACGCAAACGAGGCTTAGATCGAGCCTTTAAGTTCAATTTGTTTTTGGTGCACCTTATGACCAATGAAAAAGATCACAAAGATTATTAATGTATGTACCAATTAAATGACTAATTACATTACATTCCATGTAAATTATTTATTCAATTAAAGTTAAACCGGGTCGGCTTCTAATAAGCCAGAGCCAATTGAGCTTTAATTAAGACATGACTTAGGTGTGGACAATTGAGTCTACAAATTTTAATTTTAGGTAATTGAACCAATAAAATAGCATGCAGTTGCCTAAGCTAAGATGCACTATGAGGGGCTCAAATGAAGATTATGACACCTTGCAGTTGAAGCGCAAACTGAATGAGGTAATGAGTTTAGTTTGGCTAAGCAAGCTTGATTCTTGAGTCTCCATGTGACAAAATTAAGAGGAATTAGCTCAATCTAAGTCTAGTGTATAGAGCATGATTATTCTAATGGTTACTAGATCAATCAATTGTGAATTAGGCCAATTAACCACCCAATTGAGCCTAGTCCTTCATAAAAAAACCATCAGGGCACAATTATGTCAGAGGGTAGATGATCAGATCAAGAATTATGCTACATTGGATTTTAGATCAAATAATTTAATTAAACCTAGGTGGGCCACAGTCATTATATGCTAATTGTGTCTACAACTTCCTATGTCAACTTGAGATAAAAAAATGAGTTGGCTTGGACTAGCTAGTGTTTGCTCAAACTGATAGAGGTTACCTAGAGCCATCCAATATTATAGAAGATTTAATTAAGTTATCTTGGGCCATATATGGATTATAACAGGTTAACCATGAACAAGTAGTCCATTTAAATGTTGAGAACTCTAATAATTTGATGCATGCTAATTTACTAGGGCTTATTAGGTTAACTAGAGTTCTATTGGTTTATCCTGAGACCACAACAAGCTAGTTGGGCTAGGCCGTAGACCAACTATGCCTTGAAGGTTAAATTAAGCCTAACCAAAAGAATATTTAGCCCATTAAGACTCAATTAAAGGAGAGGCCAAATAAACATCCTCAAAAACTCAAATGTTTAGGGTGATTAGACAAGAATGAGCTAACTTGTCTAAACCCATTGAGCAATTAAATTGACTAAGGGTTAATTGTATTGATCATGGGTCTTACTGAGTAAAACTAGCTCAATCAAAAAAGCTCACAGGCTTAGCACGGCTTGTTAAAGGTTCATGAAGCCTATATTTGGTTAATTAGGAGCACTTTGAGCTCATTCGACTAATTAGGATAGAATTAGATCATATATGACTACTTACACCAACATTAGATCAGCCAAGATAGGTTGGCCAATCAGTGCTCATTTTGAGCCTACTGACACTTAGAATAATCAAATTACTATAGGACAACTAAAAATATGGAGATTATACAAAAGGTCTTAGCCTCCTAAGAATCATAATGAATCACTCAAGGTAAAATTAAAGTTCAAAAATTGCGTCATTGGGCACTAAGATTTTTTTTGTGCATGTAATGTGGTGTATGCCTCAAAAAGTATTATACTAAGTTTAAAGTTCTACTAAAAAGTAACATATTAACATCCTAACTAATTAATATATTAAAATGTAACATATTAAAGTACTAACTTGTTAATATATTAAAATATCAAATATCAATATCTAGATACGGTAAAAGTAATAAATTATTCAAAATAAAAAGTAACATGTTAACATCAAATCATCAAATCATAAAAGAAGGTTTATACAAAAATCAAAAATCGAAAAAAAATATAACAATTCAACAAAGAACAATGCAATTAGCCTCAATTATACTTCTATTTTCATCTATCAAATTAAAAATATAATGTCAATAAAGTTATAAGTTCTAGATTTAAAGCTCCCTATCACTTCTAACTTTTAATGAGCTATCACTAGAATTATCAACATAACAATTAATTTTCCCTCTCACCTCATCCTCATTTATAAATAAATATATATATATATATATATATTTTTTTTGTGTGCGTGTTTGTGTGTTAGTTGGTAGAGCATCCACTTCGCGGTGTCGTCCCCTCTAATCTGGGTTTCAAATCTCGCTTCTAGCGAATGGTGCCTTAAGGAAAGGGTACTCGAATATTAAGGCGCATGGGTCGCCCCCAGACCTGATGGGGGTTGAGCCAATAGGGTGGGTTGGGGACCTCAAGCCCCGACCAATTCTTTGAAAAAAATAAAATAAAACAAAAAAATTATATACATACACACATATATATATATATATACATACAGATATATATATATATATATACATATATATGTATATATGTATATATATATAGATACATATATGTCGGCACTATTTTTTTATTTAATCAATATTAATTAAAAAATTATTTATTAGAATTTAAAATAATGACTATATTGATAGTCACTAGTTTCAATTAGGTTCTCAATTGTGCATTATATGGATAAGTGAAAAATTATTATTCTATTATTTTACTTGTTACTTTAAAGAAAACTAGACCTAATTGTGGACTTCTCAAAGAGGTGATGCATGCCTTGAGATGGGCCTTATATTATGCGAGCGGTAAGCCTCATTACAAATGTTTCATAAAACAGTTGAGACAAACCAATAATTATGCAATTTTAATCACGGAAAAAAGTACACTTCATTACCTAGCCTTGACCTCTTAAGCCATGCAGACCAAATTCACAGGCTAATAAACTTGAGATTAAGTAGAATGGCTCTAAGACCAAGTTTCCACGACACTTTCAATTTTTCAAAGGCAAATTGATTCAATCCACAAACATAAGCAAGTCCAAGATATGGGTGAAGTACTGCATGGAACTCGCTACTCTAAAGTAGAATTTTGTTCTCATATATATATATATAAGACACAAATTAAAAGTACAAAAAAAACTATATATATATATATATATATTAAAGAACAAGAAAAGGAATGATACAGCTTCCGTGAAGGTGAACGATGCAGCTTCCGGAACACAAAAGAGAACTAACGTGATCACAAGGTTAATTAATCATAGCCTAAGATTAATAATAAAAATACACCTTAAGATACACTTAGAATCCAAAACTGCATTAAAATACAGGTTACTGATAGTCTTAACTGCCATAATATGGTTTGCAAGCTAGAAAGAATCGAAACAGAAAAATTATTTTGAATGAAAGATCATTATAGTCCTTTTATGGATGATAAAGGGAATTTGTCTACATCAATCAAGCTAAGAAAATTGATGCTATGGGAAAAAGCAAAAAATCATTAAGAGTGTTCATATGCTTGGATTTCCTTTTTGTTGTATTTTGTTTTATTTTGCTTGGCTTTTTTTTCCACATAAAACAAAAAATACATTTAAATATGCCGGTATATTAAAATTCTAATTAGTGAAATATTTGAGATCTCCAAACATCTCAAATTATCAACCTATTTTGACCAACATAATGATGCAGTTGAATCAAAACAGTATGCACATTTATAAATTTGTTATGTAAACCTGTAAGCACACTAATAACATGACATATGATTGAGACGTAAACGAACCAAATAGGCCCTAACTTTTTCAGAAACCAATACACAACATTCCTCTCCTTAACAACAGTTTATTGAGAGAGAGAAAAAAAAAAAACCAAGGGAATCCAAGCATGCTTCAAGAAATACCAAACGCAAAATGGAGGCAACTTCGATACCTTTCTTAGCCAAGAAATTTTTTTCTTTTATTCTAGCTTCTCTAAGCATAAGCTGGAACCAATCCAAAGAAACATTTTTTTCTATTTTAGGTTCCACTTTCGCGCGCATGAGCTACTCCCACCATTCCATTCAATGACATAAGTTATTCTTCAATCAAGCATGAAGTGCCAGTTTATTTATTATTCCAATAAACACTTTAAAAAAGGAAAATTGCAGCCCATCATATCTTTTAACTGAAACAAAAAAAAAGAAGCAAAAAATTGGGAAATTCACCTCAGAATTTTCAATTAATTCAAACAGCAGTAGAGCCAATGAATCTAAAATTTGCTAATGGTTGCAAATAATTGATATAAAAAAATAGCAAAAAATGAGTGTGAGATTGGAACCTGTTCAATCTCAACTGGACGGTGGTGGTAACATCCTCGCAAGCGATGATAACGCCAAGGAGGAATGGGATCCGATCCAAGGACCGCCGCTTGAAAAGGGGAAAAAGAATCTTCCACTGAATATCTCAGTTCTAGGTTGCCACCCCTTCTCCAAGAAAATGGCCGCTAGCATCATTAAAGAAGGTAATGAATGACTTCGCAAACATCAGAAAAAAACACCAAGCGGCATCAACAAATGAGGCAAGAGAAACTATTCAAATTAAAAATAAACATTTTCCGAAATTATTAGAATCCTTCGTTGTTTAAGTTTGGAGGATAGAAGCAATTAATGCAGAGCAAAAATTCAAATAAAAAAAATGAAGAAAAGTGTTATCGTTGTTTAAATTTATCTTCTTCTCGAAAAAAGAATGATAGCATAAGGGTAAACCAATTTGCATGAATCCCCGTGAAGCTCATTTCTCGAGCAAACGCTGCCCCATCAGAATACTCGCCACCAAACGGCAATTTTAGAAAGCGAGAACGTCGAAACGGGTTAAAGACAAAAAATTGATACCCAATATCCGAAGCGAAAGTCATAACATACAGAAATGAAGTGACGATGAGGAAAATAAAAAGTCCAAATCAACAAGCGACAAAATAACATAGAAATAGATACCCCACTCAAAGCCCTCTCGGCACCATGACTATCACTCCCTGCAGATTCATCGCTCGATACAGACGAGATCGACGAGATTGGCTCCCCACGCGTCTCCTTCTTTATCTTCTTTGTTATCCGACGCTTAGAACCCTTATCATCACTATTCTCCGAGGAGTGGACGGAAGAATCATCTGAGAAGGCGCAGCCAAGGCCACAGAAAGCTGAAGAACCGAAGGCCTTCTTCTTACCTACACCCGAATTAGCCGACGGTGGCGAGGAAAGGGAGGGCGACATGAGATGATTGTGATCTACGGCGAGGGATGATGAACTTTTGAGGAGCAGAAGCCTACGTAGGCTGCGGCGGCGAGGAGACGGGGAAGGGCAATCGGAGGACGCCATGGCGGTCAGGAATTGGTTTCCTTCTGTTTCGCCCTTATGGACCGGCGAGGGAATGTGATGACGTGGCGGATTCCTGTATTACGGTGCGGAGAGAACAGCATGTGGCAAAAATAGTAGGCTACCCGTGGATCGTTCGGACTGTGCTGGATTAATAAATTCGTAATTTTATTATTACAAATGTATTTTTTTGAGGTTTTCCGCAATAATGGCGTTGTGATAATTATTTTATTATTCATTTTTTATTTAATATTATAATTTTTGGGTAATAACTCTTTTTTCTTGTTAATATCTTTACTTCTATTAAATCTGAATATATCTAGGGACAGAGAGAAAAGAGAGAGAGAGAGAGAGAGAGCACAATATTGAAGAGTAGAAATACGTAACATTTATTCATGAAATGAACTCTTTATATACAGAGAGAGGGGTCATTATACAATTACATATTGTGCTAGTTAATAATATGGGTACAGCGGGGGTATTTTAGTTCGTATACAAGTTTGGTATGTTGGGTCAGTGGGTGTGGTTGACCAGCAACATCCGGGCGACCACACAGTCTAATGATTGTAAGGCATGAGCGACACATGGTCGGGCGACTATTTATCAAAGTCTGCATCAGCCATTCTGGAGTTAAAGGGTATGTTTGTCAAAAGTCCTCTGTAGAATCTCATACAAATTAGGAAAAGAGTTCGTCTGAACGGGCTTGATCAGTTGGATTTTTCAAGAGGGATTTTCTCTTTTTTATTTCTTAGAGGTGTCCAAACTCTATGATAATTGATAAGGTGGACTGGCTGATTGAGCATTTTGTCTTGGAGCACTCATGGTAGGTTGTATTTGTGAGACTCCTTCGTGAATCGTGTTGATACATTTTTTATGTACATATGAAGTTTTTCAATTTACTTCCTCTTTGATATTAACAACTGCAATAAGGACACAAAAACCTTTAAAAATAAGACATATCTCATTCCAATATTCATTTATTAGCTTCATAAATATACTTCCTAGATTTCTGTATCAACGATTGACATATATAGGACAGCTTCATCGTCTTGAATTTGTTCCTCATCTAGGTCTTTGTTTGTTATTCGCAACTTTATTATGTAGAAAGGATTTGACTTCATATTGAAACCTACTGATAAGGCCAGGATGTTGGCTGCTCTTGGGGTCAGATCACGTCATTTCTGAGGGTGAGTCATCGAGAAGAAAATTGGTCAAGAGGTTGAGACAAGATGAAGATCGAGGGTGGGGGAGTCGTCGATTTAGCTTGAGGCACATAAGGAGGAGCCTCAACCAAGATTGGTGCTTACTAGAGGACTTTTGCGGTCGATCCATCGATGAGGGCTCCCTTAGAAGCCCAGATCCACTCGATTGTTGTGAATATTCCTCCGTTGTAAAATACTAACTGAATCAACGGTAATGGCACTCTGTCTAGCGAGATACGTTTGGTAAATCCTTTCCATCTCACGATGTGGGCGGCGCAACATGGTTCAAAATGAATTTAGTCCTAAGTAATTAGTCTTTTTTTTTCCTTTACCCTCTCCTTTTTTATTTCAGTGTGATGCTTGTCGATGGTCTTTTTTAGATGTGGATCCTTCTGTCGAACACTTGTTGGTGGGCACTGGTGGTTTGAACTTACAAATGGTTCCGGCTCCTAGAGACCTGGTTAGCGGTGAAGAGGATGTGGTTAGTCAACTGGTTAGACTAGATGTGATCTGGGGCTTGAACATTGAATCCTGTTCACCATCCCTGGTAGTCTTAACATGTCGTCCGGTGAAAATAGAGAACATCATGGCCTGCCAGGGCCCGGATTTGCAAGCTGGAGTAGGCAGATGCATGGAGAAGTGCCTACCCTTCACCGTGAGATATCCAGGCTCTTGGAGGAAAACATTTGTTATGAGGGTCAGCTCCAAGGCCTATTGTGTGAACCAATTTAAGCTTGGTTGCTAGACATATTTTGGAGGCTAGTTATAAGAGGTTTAGTACTTGTCAAGATGGATGAGGTTCAACTGGCGAAATATTTCATGTCAGACTAGATCCTTGTGTAATCATTCTTTTCGGGATAAATAAAATGTATTTCTTTGTAGTTCTACATGTTTGTGTTTAATAAAACAGTCGCCGCCAGAATGTCGTCGCCTTCGTCAATTCTTTGATTGTGTCCTTTGCTGATGTCGGTGTTGAGGAGTCGCCAATTTGTTTATCATTATACTACCAGCCTTTCCTAAATTCTTTCAACTCATACCATGTTGATCGATATAAGAGCGGAGAAATCAAGGAAAGTAAGGCAAACAATAACAAGAATAAATAAATGTCTATGGAGCTTTCATAAATAAATTCATTGTTACTAAAGAATCCTTATGAAAGTATTATACTAGATATTTTTGTTTTATTAAGACAAGTCCATATAGTTGATTACATCTTAAATAATCCATGATTATTTAAGAAAACTTTCTATTAGGGTTTAATTTGTTCAAAGAGAATTCCAAGATAATGTCAAGGAAAGGAATGTCCAAAATCCTATCCAAAGAGTAGTTGATATCAAATTTACCTAGAATTTTGTTTAGTTAAGGTTGATTCCTTAATCCATGTCTTGAGTGATAGGAACGATCATCTTTAAAAATAAAATTAACACACTCTATAACATATAAAGAAAATCTAGGATAACATTTGTAATGATATTCACCTTTCTTCAGTAGCCCTGCAAATTAAAGTTTGCAGAAAGAAAAATTTTATTTATTGGTTTTTAAATTTTTAGATGACCCAATTAAGATGTATATGCCTCCATCAGAGTACCCTAATTTACTTAGCTTGAGATGTGGTCAACCTACTCTGACTGAAAGATTCTTGTCAGCAACCATAGATTGTGTTGTCCAAGAGATCTTTGTAAACTAGGATAGGATAGGTTAAAGTTGCGTTCGATGATCTTTATGCATTAAGATTTCATTTAGGTTTTATTGTCTTTTTCGAATTTTAAGGGTTGAAAATTTTAGGTTGCTTATGATTTATTAGCGGATTAGTTATTTTTTTCATTTTGTTTTTTTTTTTTTTTTGGATGACTCGATCAAGATCCCATAGTTTCGTCAGCCCGAGTCATTATGGTTCATGGTTTAATTAATCACGAGTGACTGGAAGATATTTTCTTAGCAACCATGAGTTACCTTCTCCAAAATATCTTCTTAAATCAAGTTGTGTTTTAAGGTTCAAGTTTAAATTTTAACGTGTTTTAATGTATATTTTATGTCATTTAAGTTGGTTTGGTACTTTAGGCCAAATTTTCCTCAACTGATGCTAAGTGTGCTTTTATTCTCATATGAGAATTCCAAACCTCACTTAACTGTAGTTACATTAATTCATGTTTAGATTAGTTCATACTAAGTTGAACTAATCCATAATGAGATTCCAAATAATTTGAGTTAACCTTAATTAGGTTCATTGTCTCTCAAATTGCCTTTAAACTTGTTTAAATCGACCAAACTTTAATAGGATTAACCTAGATTTAGTTTTATTAAAATCAAACTAATTTTACTTGCTGTTATTTGATGTAGAATAAACCAAATAAATTCAAAGTTGATTTAAATCGACCAAAGTTTAAATTGGTTTCATCTTTTGAATGCAATAGTTCAAAGTGGCTCTTTCTTGGGTCACTTCACTCAAATGGTTCGAAGGAAGAAGGCGAGCAGAAATAAAATAATGTCATACCTTAAATAGGGCATTGAGTTTAGAAGAAGAAAAGTTTAATTTGTGATTATTCTTTATTTTCCAAGCTCCATGCCCATCAGTAGGCTCGAATGATGAGTAGTAGCAATCAGGTATAACAGGCAACTGGTATAAGGCATTGAACCACTTAGGGGTAAACTCTACACTCCTCTCCCTAACAAATACTTCATCGTCAGACGCATTTGGGAGATTTGCATAAAAATCTCAAACAATAGAAAAAATTGCTATGACAATAAAGTGGCAGAAACTCTCCCAGTGACGTGTTATAATCAGATTTTCCAAAGAATTACTTGGTTTAAAAAAGCTTCTTTCTGTTATAAGCTTTTTTGATAAAAGAAACTCGTTGTATCAATCTTGTGCTTTTAAACTTGTAAATTTTATTTGATCAAAGAATTCCTTTCCCTTTTCTCTCTTTCTCTTAAAAGTCATTTCAAATCTAAAAAATATCCAAATAAATTACAAATATAAGTTTAAGGGCTTGTGCGAGCATTTTCCAAGCTAACAAGCTGTGTTAAAGAGAGAAAGTGCTTAAAGAGAACTTCTAGGGATTTGCTTGGGAATGAGTGTGAGATAAGTTGTGTTCTTTTCTTTCTTTATTTTGTAAACTTGCTTTTATATATGAAATCCGTGTTTTGTCATATCCTTCTCATGAATTCTGAGTAGTTTTTTTTATCCTTCTCCCTACAATGAGAATTAGTTTTGTGAAGAATTGATTTTGTTCAATACGATTTTAAATGTCAATAATTTGTGAAGATTTGAACTCTGATCTTCATTTACTTTTCTATTTGGTCAATTGAAAGGTTAAAATTTTTTTAGAAACATAAGATCCGAAAGGGCTATGTTTTCTAGAATAAAGTAAGAGTCATATTCAATTTCATGGGTGAGAATGTAATCCATGGGGTTGAGTGCAATTAAATAAGGAAATATACTTTGTTAGATACTGAATTGGAGATTTTAAGGTGACATATTAAAATTCCCAATTTGGTCCAGTTGTTTGGAAACTGATGCGAGATTATTAGCCCTCAGGCGAGGGAGAAGTGGGAGATTTGGAGTGAGAGCCGGTATCCTCCCAACCTAACCACAGAATTAGGGACCAAACTCTAGATTAGTCAATGTTCTTTATGAACTTGAGAGAGGGTAAATAATAAGATTGTTCCTATTTGACACAATACAATTTTATATATAATTTTAAATGATTTTAAATACTTCACTAACCATGTACTCATTATAGAGGGGAATGATGTTTTATTAAATTTGAACTCTTAGTCACAAAACTTTGTTTAGTATTAGTAAAATTAACTTTGAAGTTTAGAAATTAGTTTAGTAAACTTAGTTTTTTTAGTTATATTTCTGTTAATATTCACTAAACTCATTTATAACTTGTTTTTTTTACTTTAATTTTTTATAGTTTGAATATTGTGATTTATGTTAGTATCATAAGAATGTTCATCTACCAAACAAAGACTTGATAGTAGTGGACTAGAATTTGCCTAAGGGATTTCCTACTGCACTTCTCCGTGGGATCGATATTGGGGTTTTTAAAGAAAGCCCTATATTGCTTGAATCAATACGTGCACTTACGTAGAACCACTATTGTGTGAACTATTTTATATATTTTATAATATTTTGATTTTACACATTAACTACTTAATTAAATTGGGTCAAGTTTTTTGTCATAATTTTGAAAGCTAAATTACTACGTAATTTCAGGATGGGTCAAGTTTTTGGTACTGTTACCAGGGATGTAAATTGACATAAAATACGTAGAAAAATAGCACACACCACTATATCAAGTTTATGGTGTGTTGTCAGGGATCAAACCCGGGTCACCCTCGTGACAGGTGGGTATACTTACCACTATACTAAAACTTGATGTGCCCCTGGTGTGTGTTTTTTTTTCTACGTATTTTATGTCAATTTACATCCCTGGTAACAGTACCAAAAACTTGACACATCCTGAAATTACGCAGTAATTTAGCTTTAAAAAATATGACCAAGAACTTGACCCAATTTATATTAAGTAATTAATGTGTAAAATCAAAATATTATAAAATATATAAAATAATTTACACACTAATTGTTCTACACAAGTGCACATATCACTTCAGGTAATATAGGGCTTTCTTTAAAAATCCCAGTACCGATCCCACATAGAAACGCATTAAGAAATATCGTAGGCTAATTCTAGTCACTATTATCAAGTCTTAGTTTGGAAGATGTAAATTTTTATGATAATAACATAAATCACACAATTCAAACTATAAAAAATTAAAGTAAGAAAAACAAGTTAAAATGAGTTTAATGAAGGCTAACAAAAATGTAACTAAAGGAACTAAGTTTACTAAACTAATTTCTAAACTTCAAAAATTTCTTAAACTAATTTCTAAACTTCAAAGTTAAATTTACTAAGACTAAATAAAGTTTTGTGATGAAAAGTTCAAATTTAATAAAGTATCCTTCCCCTTTACAATGAGTACATCGTTAGTGAAGTAATTAAAATTAATTAAAATTTTATATAAAATTAAATTGTGCCAAATAGGAGCAATCATATTCTTTACCCTCTGTCAAGTGCATAAAGAAAATTGACTAATCTAATGTTTGGTCCCTAATTCCGTGGTTGGGTTGGGAGGATACCGACTCTTACTCCAGAGCTCCCAGTTCTCCCTCACCAGAGGGCTAAGAATCTTGCATTATTTTCCAATCAACTAGACCACATTGTAGATTTTAATCTGTCACCTTAAAATCTCCAATTTTGCGTCCAACAAAGTATATTTTCTTATTTATTTGCACTCAATCCCATGGATTATATTCTCACCCATTATTCTCACCCATGAAATTGAATGATGAAATTGAATGTGACTCTTACCTTGTTGTAGAAAGCACAATCCTTCCGAATCTTATATCTCTTAACAAATTTTATGCTTTCAATTGGCCAAATCGAAAAGTAAATGAAGATCAGAGTTCAAATCATCAAAAATTATTGACATTTAAAATCATTTAAAACAAAATCAATTCTTCACAAAAACAATTCTCATTGTAGGGAGAAGGATAAAGAAGACTAATCAAAAATTAAGAGAACGATACGACAAAACACGAATTTCATATATAAAAATAAGTTTATAAAACAAAGAAAGAAAAAAACTAAACTTATCTCGCACTCTTTTCTAAGCAAATCCCTAGAAGTTCCCTTTAAGGACCTTCTCTCTTTATAATCACAATCAATTCTCTGCTAGAAATGTAATAAAAAAGAAATCTCTTCCATTTTCTCTCCTCTTACAACCCTAGAAGTCCTCTCTTCTCCAAAGCCTTCCTCTCTCACGCCACCCTCATGCCCTAAACTCCTCTCCTTTTTAGTTAAGGGCTGCCTCCCTTAAAAAAGAATTCAAAGTTCCCTCCCAAATTCCATATAGAAGTCACACCTTTTGAATCCCAAAAGACATGTCCATTCATTCAAACGACATATCCCTTCATTAAAGAGCCTTCCAAATTGTTTAGATGCATTGAATCACTCTATGAGGCGTTTAAATTATTTGGAGCCTTCAAAATCTGCTCAAAATTGATCCTGAACCACTTTAATCCGTCTTATATTGTCTCTGGTGCCTCGGGCACCAGTTCTCTAGATTTTGGAGCCTCAGATGCCACCCTGCAGCAGCTTCATCGTTTTGCTCCGTTTGGCTCCGTTTCAGCTTAGTTTCACCCCATTTTAGTTCTGTTTCGCTCCTAATAGATATATGTACAAAATAAGCATGAAAATAACCTTTCTTTAAAGTGCAATTTAATCAAAAAATATGTGAGAAATGTAAATTAGATTAAACATGGAAAGACATATCGAAATTTACCCAGTCAAAAAAAATTTTCTTGCTCGTTTTTTACTTTAAATTGCACCGTTTTTGCTTTATTTTCTCCAAAAGTCCATCTATTGTACCTAAAACCAAAAATATGCAAAATACATTCCTTTAAAGTGTAATATCATTAAAATCATTAAATTTGAGCATAAAATATATATGAAAAAGTAGGTAATTTTTAGGTGTGTCAGTATCTAATCGTGAGATTAAGAGAATTTTGGAGAAAGCTATAAATCCTAATAAAACAAATTGGTCTGCTAGATTAGATATTGCATTATGGGTTTATAGGATACAATATAAGACACTCATAGGAATGTCCCCATACATATTAATTTTTCAGAAGACTTATCACTTACCAGTAGAATTAGAGCATAAAGCTTTTTGGGCTATTAAGGAGTTTAATTTTAATTTAAAAGATGTTGGTGAGAAAAAAATTATTGCAACAAAATGAGCTTGAAGAAATTAGGAATGAATCTTATGCTAATGCTAGGATATAAAAAGAAAAAAATGAAATAATGACATGATCGAAAGATAATGAAAAAAGAATTTGAGCCTGGACAGGAAGTTGTATTATACAATACAAGATTGAAATTATTTCCTGGAAAACTGAAGTCTAGGTAAACAAGGCCATTCACAGTTGTAAAATTCTATCCCTATGAAGTTGTTAATATTGATAATCTCAAGTCTGGAAAGATATTTAAAGTGAATGAGCACAAACTGAAATGATATTTTAATGGTAAAAGATCAAATTTTAAAGAGACTGTAATATTGGGTCACCCAGAGTAAAGATTGGGAATGTCGGTTTGATGACATGAATCCAAGCGTTTTGTGGGAGACAACCCATAATTATCTTTCTTTCTATTGCTTATATGTTTTTATAAGTAGTATTATATATATGTGTGTGTGTGTGTGTGTGTGTATATATTCCATGTACTTGAGAGACTTACATATTGAGAAAATACTTTAAAACATTTTTAGTTACTAAATTTTATGGAAGATTTTAGAGATATACAGGCACCAGATACGCCATTTTCCATAAAGCTGGCGCCAGAGGATCCATAATTTGGAGCCAGAAGGGCCACGATTATCGGAATGAAAAAAGATGATTCTAAAGGCCACGATTACCAGAATGAAAAAAGATGATTCTAAAGGTGATTTGGGGCTGTTATTGGCGAGCTTTTTAACTCCCAAAAAAATGACTTTTAAAGTTATTTAAGAGTGGAAAACAAATGGAGAGTCACTATTTTTCAAATCCTATGGCTTCCCACTCTAAAGAAATTGCTAGATTTGGAATTTTCAACAGGAAGAAGTTTATCTGTTTCGATGCACAAAAGTTATATGATTGAGTTCTTGTGAAGAAGAGATTAATCAAAGAGCGAGGCTTCGTGAATCGAGGATTCAACAAATCAAATACTCGAGTGGAAGAGATTATTGCACAGAGACGTTGGGAAGTACTTTGTTATACTACTGCTGCGGTAGTAGTTCTTATGGTGAAAGAATTTTATGCTAATCTTCATGGAATTTACCAAGGAGTAGTCTATGTTTGAGGTAGGTGTGTACTATTTACTCCTTCAAGAATAAATGATATATTTATGATTGGAAGTGTTCCTATTTATCACTATGTAATTTTTGTCCTTACGAGAGACAACATGGATGAACTTTATTGATTTCTTCCTGATGAAGATGGAAATTAGGAGATAAGAGATAATGGACATGTAAGTTTTTATTCATCATTATTGAATCTTACATCGAAGGCGTGGCATTTCTCTATTGCATCAAAACTACTTCCTACTATGAAAATTAGTAAAGTGACAAAAAAAAGTGCAATTTTGAATTATTGTATTGAAATCGGAAGACCTGTTTATGTGGGTGCTTTAATTGTAAAATCTGTTTTAGGTTTCATTATCAATGGATTGACTTATGGGCTGGGACATCCATCTACCATATTCCTGTTGTGTAGCCAGTCACAAGTACCTTATGAAAGTTGGGAAAAATTGCTTCTCCCCTAGAAGCCTTTGGACCCAAAAGTTTGTTGCAAATGCATTGGAAATGGGGAGGAGAACAATATGAATATACTTATGGATCAATCATCTCAAAATTCATCACCTATTCAACCCCATTTTCCTTATAGTTCACATGATATTTTGAAAAGAATCAAGAAGTTGGAGAAAGAGGTACGAAATATTATGAATTCAATTAGAAATATTTTTGATATATTTGATAATTTGGATTGGAGAATGAAGGAACAATTCGAACATATCAGGCACATTGAATAAGGTATGGTGCGAAAAGAAAAATGCTTAGATCAAAGAAGATTCGTCTGACAAATTTCATCACTGACCTTTTACAACTTTTATGTTCACTAAAAATCCATGGGAAACATTCAAGAAGAAGAAAGTGAAGAAGATGTTTGAACTCATTTCAGTATGGAATTCATAGTTATAATTGCATATATGTGTTAGTGTTTATGTTGAATTTCATTTACTTTTATTGTGGAACCTTATATGTGTTATTTGTTAAATGTTTGATATTTAGTCTTCACCGTTATTTTGTTGGTTTGATTTCAACGTTGAATTAGATGTGTTGGCCTGAAAAATGTTTGTTTGTAATTTTTTAGATTTTATATATAAATGTGAATTTTGTGTTGTTTATGAAAATTTGTGTTAGAAAATTGTTTAATTATGAATATAAGTGTTTAATTAAGTCATTTGGAGGTTGGAGTGGTGTGGTATGCAGCAGATTTCTAAAGAAAATCGAAATCTGAAAAATTTTTGGTGTTGGCAACAGAGGCGTCGGTTTCCCGAAAATGCCCAGAATTACTTCAAACTGCGAAAAACCCCTTAAAACTCCATTTTGATTGCTTGAGTCATCTCCTACCTCTAAACTAAGGCTGAAAATCGACTTAGGGCTTGCTATATGGTGGATTTGAGCAGATTTGAAGGCTAAAAAGTCTTGTATTCTATCTTCCCTTGGTAAGAGCTTCACTTTAACTTGGTAAGAGCTTCACTTTAACAAGAGCTTCACTTTAACTTAGAAATTTTTGATTTTCACCATGGATTTTTGCTACATTATAGAAATCCGAAAATTTTGAGTTTTTATTGAAGAAGTTTAGAAAGAGCACATGGTGAAATGTTTCTTATCAAATTTTCCTACTTTTGGAGTTTGATTTATGATATTGTGAATTTATTTGGATTTTATGCAAATTATTTGGAAATTCCTATGACTTCAAGAGTAAAGAGAGGAAATCCTTCGATAAGTTTTGATGCGAGACAATTCATAAATTTGAAGGCTAAGCACAATTATAATTTTTTGATGGGGACCAGAAAATTGATTCAGGAACGTGCATTTTCAAACTCGGGAGGACAAATTGGAAGGTTGATAATTGCTCAGAAGTGGGAAACCTTTTGCTAATTCAACACAGTAACCATTCTTCCTATGATTCAAGAGTTTTATGCCAATCTAAGACTGACTACGGACGAGCACATTTATGTTTTAGGTAAACATGTTGAATTTACTCGAGAAAGAATAAATGCATTTTATGGGCTGTGGATTTCATTGTGAGTATGCTACTTTTTTGATTTTTGATTCATCACTTGATGAAGTAATTGCCTACCTTACTAATGGAAGGGGAGAATGGAAGATTAAGAATAACCACAAAGTTAATTCTCCACTTCGATGTTAAACTTTCAATCTAAAGCATGAAATTACTTTATCTCTATAAAATTGCTTTCAACTAATCACCTGAGTAAAGTAACTAAGGAAAAAACAGTACTGAATTTTTGTATTCAACAAATGAAAACTGTTGATATTGGTGTTCTAATTGTGCATAATTCTCAGAGCATTGCTAGAAGTGGGATTGCTAGTGGATTGAGTTATCCTGCCCCGATTTCACTTTGTGTGAACAATTAGAAGTAGAATTTGAAGAGTTTGATAGAAATGAAGAAATTTTGCAACCACTGAAACCCATTGTAAAACCCACAATTCATAAATTTGAATCATTTGTTGGATCTAGAAGTGGAAGTAGTGATAGACCCTCTACATCAGCTACAAAACCATCTACTTCTGATTCTGTTTCACTTGAAACTATTATGGAATAGTTAATGATTCAACAATCAGATCTCATAGCAATGAAAAACAGAATAAGTGGTTCGAAAGCCATAAATGCTTATAATGATGAATATAAGCAGAGAATAGTCCAACATAACATTGCATATGAAGAGGCAATGGTTAGATTTTTTAGGGTGATCATATTGTAGAGTTGATCATATTGTAGAGTTTCATGCCTTATGTACAAGAAAATGATGATGATGATGATGATGATGATGATGAAGAAGAAGAAGAAGAAGAGGAAGATGATGAGTGAATTTTATTGGGTTTTGTTTGTTTTTATTTGTTGTTGTTTTTTTTAATTTTATTGTTGATGGTATAAGTTGGACAATTTGTGTGTTTGGTTTGTGGATCTATTGAACTTGTTTGCTTATGTAGCTGTAAATTTTTTATTTTTATTTCAGCATTGTTAGTTTATTTAATTTACTGTTTATGCTTTTAATTTACTTTTCCTAGCAAATCCTTTAATATGTTATGTTTCATTTAATGCTTTAAAGCATGTTCTTTTTTAAATTAGTACCTACAATATGTCAGAGCCAAGTTTCATATTCAGAATCCTCTACCGGTTAGTTTTATTTTTATGCAATTACTATTTTCGTTCACCTACAAACTTTTGTAATACATGCTTTACTTATTATTTAAAAACTTAAGTTTGGGGTAAAAAAAATTTCTTTAAGAGAAGTAAACTAAATTTTATTTGTCCTCAATTAACTTTATTTTTAAAATTAATTTAATATGACATTGGATATCAGAGTTTAACTTTGAATAACAATATTTTTGGTTGAAATTATTATGGTAAATTTAAGCAAAAATCTTTAATCATAAAGGTCAATTCTGGAGTTAAGATATTTAATATGAAAGATTGAGCTATGTTTTTTATATTTAAAGTAAAGGAAATTGTATTTTTGAAGTATTGAAAATCTTAGAGTTTCATATAAGAAGAAAATAATGAAAATTTATGAAAATCTTCAAAGCTAATATGAATTTATAGAGTTTTAACTTTAAGAAGGGGATACTGAAGTTCAAAACCTAAGAAGAGGATAGTGAAGTTCAATAGTGAAGTTCAAAATTATTAAAGGTTATTCAGATATAATAATCCTCACATGAAAAAGAAAAAAAAATAATGAAAAAAGAGAAAGGATTGAAAATGATTCTAAAGAAAAAAAAAGAAAAAGAAAAAAAAAATATGTGAGGAGAAGCTTGAGGAGATGCTTAATAAAAAAGTAGCTTCACTAGAATTAACTTGAGGAAAAATGCTTCATTACATTTTCTAAACTTGTATCAGAGTATTAGAATCCTTAATAATAAAGTTTTCGTGAAATTCTTTTTCATATGGATATTGTAAGTATATTTGATATCACTTCTTCTTGAAATGAATGGAGATTTTGAAATCTTAGACTTAATTACTAGGTGTTCTTATAGTTCTAGTTTTAACCTAAGTTGTTAAAAGTTTTTCTTAAGTTATACTATTATATTTATTAAACTAAATTATAGAAGTTTATAAGTTAATCTCTAACATAAGTCATATATTTTTTATAGTAAAAGAGTCAATTGAGGATAAGTAATATTTAAGTTTGGGGGAATTTGATACACCAAAATAATGTGCAATTTTATATATACATTTTATGCTTAATTTTGAGGTTATTGTACTTTAAAGAAGGGTATTTTCATGACTTGTTGCAGATATATCTATTTTAAGCAATTGGAGCAAAAAGAAGCAAAATGGAAGAAATTTGGAGTCAAAACGGATCATTTCAGCATCCTGGTGCTAGAGACACCATTTTCCAGAGAGTCAGCTCCAGAGGCGTGTTGACCTCACTTTTGGTTAAGGTTTAGTTTTT
>NW_018165005.1:23418-24811 GCF_001263595.1 Phalaenopsis equestris | reverse complement strand
TAGACCTCAACCAAAAGTGAGGTCAACAGGGGGAGCTCAAGATGAGTTCCCATAAAACTGCTTACCCTTAGGGTTCACTCTGGGTGTTGTTTTAGGGCTAAGACACTCGCTCTCACTCACAATCACTCATAACCCTAAACCCAAGTTTTCCTGACTTTGGTCCATTGATCTTTTGGGAGACTCACGTAGATGGTCCCCTAAATCCACTAGCCCTATGCTAGGGTTTAGCTAAGATAAGTACATAAAGGACCCAAATGGGGTTTCCATTGGTCCATAGCTCATTTATGGTGGTTATCTCCCCAATTCTACCAAAATACCTAATTTGACATTTCACCCCCAAACCTACCCAAATTACCTAAACACCCCCAAATCTCAAATTTGGCCAAAATTCCCAAATCCATCCAAAATATCCAAACTTGTTCAAAAATAATTTCAAACCTTTTGAAAATACCCAAATTATCCAAAACTACCCAAAAATACCAAATTTACCAAAATAACCCCAAAATAGCCAAAATTACAAAAATACCCTTGGCACCCCAAGCTTTCCCAAAACATCCAAAATCACTCCAAATGTCTCCAAAACCAATTCAATTTGGACCCTTCCATTGAACCCAATTTGACCAATTTGACCAATTTGACCAAAATTCCCAAATTGTCTTTAAAAGCCCAATTTCTCCAAGTTTACCTCAAATGTCCATCATTTGGTCCCAATTTCCCACAATTTCATTCCTAAACTCAGATTAACCTTTCATATGATCAATTTAAACCAAATACATGCGCAATTGACCCATGCTTTGAGCCCAATTTTGATCTAGGTCAAACCCCTAATTTTGGCTACATGTCCTAATCCCACCAAATTGAACCCCATGGCCTACTCCATTGGCCTCAATTTGAATCCTAAAATCTTAATAACAATCCTAAACATCAAATTTAACCTTAAATTAGCCTTGGGGAAGCCTCAATTTCATTTAATTTCAACAGAAATCCAAAAATCCCCAAATTTGCCCTGAAGTGGCTATTTCTCCAATTTCCACCAAATTGATTGTCTTAGCCTCAAAATTGACACCCAATTTATGTTGAAAACTCTTCATGAAATTCCTATTGACCATTTTCAAAAATAAATTTGGACTTAGCCCAAGCCTAGCACAATCTAGTCCTAAGTCTAGCACAACATGCCCAAAATGACCAAATTTCCAAAATCCTTCGAATTGAACCCCCAATTGAACTCAAAACAATTGAACTCAAAATCATTTCAAGTTCCTTGTGATAATCTACACCAAATGCAACAATAAATTGAGCCAATTGACATGGATGACCTAGCCCAAACCCAAGTTTTGGTCATTTGCACCCACTTGGACCCATACACTAAATGTGACCTAACCACCCTAAGGCC
>NW_018165005.1:11335-23342 GCF_001263595.1 Phalaenopsis equestris | reverse complement strand
TTTGGACCAGGCTAAACAACACTAAACCCTCAATGGATCCCCAAATTAAGGGGGATCCCCAAATTAAGGGATTAATTCACTTTTTTGGGCCTTAATAAAAAATCTCCCTCATCATCACTAACCCTTAGGGGTAAATCAAAATTAAGCCCCCCTGACTCACCTGACTTCCTAGCCACCTCCCCTGGCCCTGCCGGCTAGCCTAGTCACCGGAAAACCCCAAAATCAAGAGCCTCAAGGCCAAATCAAACCCAATATCAACCCTAGAGGCCAGCTCACCCTAGTTAACCTTTGGAGCTCCTCAGCCCTCCACCTAAGCAACCCTTTGCACCCAAGGCCAGGCCCTGAGCTCCCCTCTTCGGCCATGGATATAAAATGGCCCCATCACGACCAAGAGAGAGGTACTAAAATTTTCTCAAGGAGACCCCTCTAAATTGCTCCTATAGCCTCTTTGAGACCTCCTCTGTGCAACCCAACCACTTCCTTGCCCTAATTGCCTTTGCCGGAGTTCAATTTTTGAGCTCAAATCCTTGCCGGAGACAGGATAGAATTCTCCACACCTCCACAGTGCACAAAAATTAAATTAAACTCACCCACACCTTCACCAAAGTGAAAGAAGACAAAGCCCCATCAAACCCCCCTCACAAAGAGCCTCTACACTAGACTTTGATCAACACCCAAATTCGGCCTTGATCAAATTTGGGTCTAGACCTTTCACCACGACCAGAGACTCAATCCCTAGCCTCCTTGGACCTCCACAAACATGCCAATCACCTCTGATTGAAGCTTCCCTTCTCAGAGCAAAGATATTAAACTTCCCCTTTTCTCGAGCCCATTTTTATTCTCCATTTGATTAGGGTTAGTTTAATGACATGTTTACCATATGGATGTGTAGTTCGTAAGATCAAACCCGAGGTCATTTGGTTGAGAAATGAGTGATATCTTAGGGTTTTAATGTTAACGATCACGGGTTCACTTTATTTGGGGATCACGGGTTCATCACTTTATTTGGGGATGATGATGCGGAGCCGTTGGATCGCCCGTGTATCAAATGGAGGGCTCCGATTACGCTGGATGGGAGTGTGGTTCATAAAGCGCGGGCCAAATCAGCTGCTACGTGGAATGCAGTGTCCAACCAGAGCGTACCACGTGTGTTTTCGGAGCCGTCGTATGATTGCGTGGCGTCGCACGTTTAAATAGAAAAATATGGTATTTTCTGATTTATTTAAATACCTGATCTTTGAAAATCAATATCTTAGTGTAGAAAAATCACAAAAGTAAAATAAAAGTATCCTAGTGCTCAGTGAACAGAGGAGAACAATGTGGAATGGTTTGAAGTTTATTTGATGCATATTTTATTTTTAAATAATTAAATACTGATTTGAGTATTTTAACTCTCCATGCATGTAGACATTTCACCATGACTTGATATTTTGGTATGTTTTTCCCTTTTTCTTGGGGGATATTCTCTGATTTTTCCAAAGTCAGAGAAGACCTCTAGATAGAGATCCATATTTTTCAAGTTTATGTCTATTATTTGCATAAATTAATCATATAATTAGCATGTTGCTTAGAAAAATACAAAGAAATTTTGGAAGGTCTATTGTGACCAGAGAACCCTTTGGAAAATTTTTCATGGGTCAAGTCTTTAAGAACACACTTATATCTTACAAAACCCTAAAATATAAAGAAAATTAATTTGGGAAAAATAAACATCTAAATGACTTGATTTTAATCTCCATTGTGATTTAAAGTTCAGAGCTCTCGATTTTGAGGTGCTCCGGAAACTAGGCCTGCTTTCAATGGTAGGGGAGGTGCTTAGGTGGCTCAGGAACCTCAGAGGAATCTGTCACAACAAGTAATTTCAGTTGGTGATAGGTTTTGGCCAAGATATCTTTGGTTTAAGCAATTTAGGAAACAAATCCCTTGATTTAGGGGACCTTTGGTCCATGGCTCATCTAGGGTGGGTTAAGTGGGTCTAGCTTGGTTACTAGGACCCAAAATTTGGCTATAGAAGTCTTGCCTTGATCAATTTAACATGGCTAGGTCAATTTTGGTGCATGGGTCCAATGTGGGTCCAAATCGCCAAAGGTTGGGTTTGGGTTAGGCTAGCCATGACTTTGAGCCCAATTAATTAATCAATATTGTGTAGATGATTGTAATGAAGATTTTTGGTGAAGGTTTGAAATGATTTTGAGTTCCATTTGGGGTTCAATTTGAAGGAATTTAGGATTTTGGTCAATTTGGGCATGTTGGGCTAGACTTGGGTCTAGGTTGGGCTAATGTTGGGCTAAGTCCACATTGATTGTTGAAAGTGGTCTATAGGAACATCGTGAAGATTTTTCAACATAAATTGGGTGTCAATTTTGGGGTTATGGCAATCAATTTGGTGGAATTTGGGGACATAGCCAATTTGGGGCAAATTTGGGGATTTTGAACTTGGGTTAACATTAAGTGAAATTGAGGTTTCACAAAGGCCAATTGAAGGCCAAGTTTGATGGGTAGGATTTTTATGAAGAGTTTTTAACATAAATTGTGGGGAATTGAGTAGGCTATGAGGTTCAATTTGGTGGGATTAAGTCATAGAGCCAAAATTGGGGGTTTGACTTAGCCAAAGGTGGGATTAAGTCATAGAGCCAAAATTGGGGGTTTGACTTAGATCAAAATTGGGCTCAAAGCATGGATCAACTAAGCTTGGATTTTGTTTATATTAGTCATGTGGAAGGTGAATTTGAGTTTAGGATTGAAATTGGGAGAAATTAGGACCAAATTGAAGGACATTTGGGGTAAATTTGGGGAAGATGGGTCTTTAAAGGCAATTTGGGGGTTTTGGTCAAAATGGTCAAATTGGGTTCAATTGGAGGGTCCAAATTGGTTTTAGAAACATTTAAAGTAATTTTTGAGGTTTTGGGAAAGTTTTGGGTGCCAAGGGCATTTTTGTAATTTTGGCAATTTTGGAGGGTATTTTGGAATTTTTGGGTGGGTGGATTTGGGAATTTTGGGAATTTTTGCCAAATTTAGGGCTCCAAGGCTATCTATGTAATTTGGGGGATTTTGGGGGAAAAGACAAAGTTGGATATTTTTGGTAGAATTGGGGTGTCAACCCACCCTATATGAGCTATGAACCAATGAAAATCTCATTTGGGTCCTCTTTGTACTGATCTTAGCTAAACCCCAACCTGAGCTAGTGGGTTTAGGGGAACATCTACATGAGTCTTCCAAAGGATCAATGATCAAAGTCAAGAAATTTTGGGTTTAGGGTTGTGAGTGATTGTGGGTGAGAGTGAGTGTAGGTGAGTGAGCTAGCTTCAAACCAACACCCAGGTCAACCCTAAGGTCAGGTAGTCCTAGGGGGACTCTCCTTGAGCCCACTCATAGTGACCCCACCTACTAAGTGCTAGAGGTTAGGATCAACATGTGGAACTTCAAGTTGAGCAAAGAAGAGGGTAGAATTTCTAATGGTGAAAATTCCTTTTCTAGTATTCTATGAATAGTCAACAGGAAAGTCCTATGGCTAGACCTTAGGCTACTAAAGAGGAAAAGACTAAACCTCAACCAAATGTGAGGTCAACAACTACTAGGATCTTTTAATTTTTTAGGAAGCTTTTTCTGAATAATAACACTACACTCTTCACTTAGTGTAACGGTCTCATGGTCTGTAAACTTCCTTTTCTTGTTTAGTATATCCTTCATAAATTTCACATAACTTAACATTTGTTCCAAAGCTTCAACAAAAGGAATGTTTATCGTTAAATTCTTAAGGATTTCCAAAAATTTTGAAAATTGTTTATCTTCGTTCTTCTGCTTCGGTCTTTGAGGAAACAAAGGTAATGGTTTTTCTAAAGAACCTTGTGTTTGTTCATTTTCATTTTGGTCACTTTCCATTGCTTCCTTCTCTTTATCAACTTTAGTTTCTCTTTGGATCCTTGTTTCAAATTCTTTTCCGCTTCGTAATTGAATAGCTTTAATTTGCTCCTTTTTTTGATCTTTTGGATTAACTTCCACCGTACTCGGAAGAATTCCAGAAAGTCTGTTACTGAGGCAATATGTCCTAATTCCTAATTGATTTTCAATATTTATAATAGCAGCCCCTTGATTCTATATTTGATTTCCGATTTCAATAGCAGCCCCTTGATTCTATATTTGATTTCCCATGTTTAACATTACTTCTTCCATCGTTATCTTGTGGGTTAGGTCTTGTGGGTTAGGATTAGAGTTAAATCCAAGAGGATAATAAGGTCGATAACTAGGATTTCCTTGGTTGTTCAAATTTCAAGAAGGATTCACCAAATTGTTATAATTATTTCAACTAAAATTAGGGTGATTTTTCCATCCAGGATTATAAAAGTTAGAATAAAGATTGTTATTTTGATTAATTATATCATTTAAAGTTTCATAAAATGATTGAGTATCAATGATCTGTTCTAGTGAATTTTCCTCTAATACTGGGGGTATTTGAGAAAAGTTCACTCCTATTTGATCATCTTTTTCGAAATAGCAGCAATTTGAGATGCTAAAATAGTCATTGCATCAGAATCATGAATACTAGCTATTCTCTTAAGATATACCCTTTCAGAGGGCCATTGAAAATTGTTAGTAGTCATTTCTTCAATTAAAGAATATGCTTCATCAAAAGGATTTGACATTAGTGATCCACCCGCAACAGCATCTAGTAGATCTAAGTGATCCTACTTGATCCTACTAATCCATTATAAAATGTTTGAATTATTAACCAATCTGGTAGAGCATGATGTGAGCATTTTCTAAGAAGATCGTTAAATATTTCCCAAGCTTCATATATTGATTCCCCTTCAAACTAAGAGAAAGATGTAATATCATTTCTAGAAAATATTTAGCTAAGAATTTTTGTGATAGTTCTCCCCAAGTTCTGATAGATCCAGGTGCTAATGAATTTAACCAAGCTTTAGCTTTATCCCTTAATGAAAAAGGAAAAAGTCTAAGCCTAACAACATCATTAGACACTTCGTCATATTTAAAAGTAGCATAAATTTCGAAGAAAACTAGCAAGATGTAAGTTTGGATCTTCAGTAGGTGTTCCTCCAATTTGATTATTTTGTACTATTTGGATAATAACACATTTAAGCTCACATGAATTAACAACAACATCAGGATTTTAAATAGTCAAGTGAAGTTCATCTACTATCGGATCAACATAATCTTTTAAAGTTCTTTGTCGATTTTTGTTTATTTGATTATTTAAGTTATTCGCCATTTTGTTGAAGTTTTTTATTTCTTTTTGTTGTTTTTGAATTTTTCTAATAGTATGCTCTAATTCTGAATCGTAAGGTATTAAACCTTCAGATCCAATATTTCACATAAACAAATATAATACGCAAAGAAAAATTTCTTAAAAATAACTCTTAAATAAAAACTTTTTTTTTTTTGGATTTTTTTTTATTTTTAAATTTTTTTAAATTAATTATCTCTAAATTTCCTAATTTACCAAATCTATTTAATTTATCGTTACCTTCCCCGACAACGATGCCTAAAACTTGATCCCGAGTGAAATATAGTTGTGTAAAAATTATATAGTTGACTCCGCTATGCAACGGTGCTAAAAGCATGATGCAATATTTTATGAATTAGAAATTTAAGTAATTAATGTTGGGATTCTACGCAAGTATACATATCGTTATCAAGTAATAAAGAACTTTTTATTTAAGCCCAAATATCGATCCCACGGGAAAGTTTAAATTTGAAATGATAAATTTACTAGGAAATTCACAGAAAGTCAAAACAAAATTACTGTCACTAATTTTGAATGTTAAGATATTATCAGAACTAAATTATTTAATTAATAACAAAACTGAAATACAAAGTTTAAACAGTAACTACATAAGTTTATGCGATGAAAATTTCTTATGTGAAAAAATATATTTCTCACTATAATGAGATTTTGGTAAAATGAGATGAGATAAATGGTTTTAATATGTATTGTGCCAAATATGAGTAGTTTTAATTCTCTACTCTGATACAGTGTTATAGAAATTCATTGGTTAATCCCAGACTTATTCCCTAAATCCATGGTAGGCTAGAATGATACTGGCTTCCACTTCCCTTCACCTGAAGGCTAACTCTCATTTTAGTTTTTAAACACTAAGATCAAATTGGGATTTTAGTCTGTCACCCTAAAGATTCTCTAATTCTACACCCAATAAAGTATATTTCCCTATTTATTTACACTTAATTCCATGAACGAAATTCTCCTTAATGGAATCAAATGTGATCCTCACTCTATTGTAGAACTCATACTACATTTCCCGGATCATATACTTCACAACTTCACAACATATTTTAATTGGTCAGATCAAAAAGTAAATTAAGTTCGGAGTTGAAAAATCATCATAATTTATTTTATATTTAAATATTGGCACATCCATATAATCTTTTCATTTCACCATATCTCAGAGTAGGGAGAAAAATAAAGTAAACTACTCAGACTTCATGAGAAAGATACAATAAAACATAAATTTTATATATAAAAGAAAATTCATACAACACTAATAAACAAACAACACTTATCTAAAACTCTTTCTCAAAAAAAATTCTTGTAGCCTCTTCTAGAAAATGTAGGAAGAAGATTGTTGTTGTTGTTGTTGTTGTTGTTGTTGTTGTATTCATCTCTTTTCTTGTGACTTCTTCTAATTTTTATTTCCAAGTGCCTCATATAGAGTTTGTAGAATGGAAATATGATTGGTGTTAATATTTGCTAGAAAGGCTTTAAAATAGATAAAAAATTATGAAATAAAATTTAATGAGAAATAGGATCTAAATGAATGTAGTAGGTTCAGTAGCATGTTTCTCCAATAGGTGCCTCCAAAACTCTTAAAAAAACATCCAAATTCATCGAATCTTCTAGAAACAGGGGCTGAACCGACATTGGCACCGTCGACGCCCATTATGGCGCCATCGACGCCAATGTTCCGCAATTTTATTTGCTGCTCTCTGTCAAACGGCATCGTCGGCGCTGAACAAATTTTCAACCTCTTCATTTTTGCTCTAAATTTCATCATTTTTGCTTCAAGTCCTAAAATTCAACAATCTGCAAGAAAACATAAAAATACCTTTCATTAAAATGCAATATCACCAAAAATATGCAATATCATACCTTTCATTAAAATGCAATATCACCAAAAATGAGTATAAAATTTGAGTCTAAAAATGCATATATTTTTGGTTTATCAGAGACTCAAACGCTAAATTCAGTATGATGACAAACATTCGTCTCTTGTGCTGCATAAATTTGGCCATATTTCATGAAATTTTCCATCTGCCTCACTTCACTTTTAGCTTTGTTTCAATTTCCCTCCAACTTTTGCAACCTTTTTGAGTTTATTGCCTACTAATACTCATGCATTAAAAATTTCATGCAATTGTTGCCTGCCGTATTACGCTTGGTTTTCGCTACGAATGGATTCTCTTACGATTTATTTTATCTTTTAAGAACTACAATGATTAATTATTTTCAAGAGGTTCAATGAATCATGTTGCCCAAATTGTCTCATCTTATGTATCAGTGAAAATTATGGACATGACCCTAAATTTCAAAAGAATCATAGTAATAACAAGGAAAAGGTGATACACTTTTAAAATTTGTATTTGGATGTTGGATTCTATGTGAAGCGAAGGGAAAGTAGTTCCACCTAAATTTAGTTGCCTTCTGTAACATAGGGTCTAGTGTTAAATGCATCGACAGTTTAGAACATGACTGTGGTTCGATATAGCCGACTTTATTAGAATTGAATCAAGTTTAAATTACTGTTTTTACAAATTAATTTGAGAAAATTTCCTTATATCGATTTCAGTTTATAAAATGAATCGTCGGCTGTAAATTAACAGATTTAATTTCGAAAATATATTCATTAAGTTTAACTTAAAATTATTAGGCATTGATTATAATATATATATCAAGAAGGAAACTGGTATTTGTGTGGTTATCTCCTATAACAGGATTTAAACCCTTGTTTCGAAGCAGTGTATTTTACTCTCTCTGGAGCTTGTGGCGCAATATATTATTTGAGTTTGTTCTTAATGTAGCGAGCAGTGAATTGTTGAGAAATAGGATTTCTTGTGATCTCTATTGTGCGATTGAAAGATGACATGGAGTAAAATCGTTCTATGTTTCAGTGGAGTAGAGAGTGAATCCAAGTGGTGTAATTTGTGCTCTTTCATAGTGGTGTGTCTCTGTGGTCCGTTCTGTGGCATATTGTATAAAAAATGATCATAATCTATTAGAATGAAATGAAAATATGGCACTCAATAGGACACAATGGAGAAAAAGGATTTATGTAGCCAACCCCACTCAGTGGGAAAAGGTTTGTTGTTGTTATTGTTGTTGGTTTTTCCACTTTGAAACTTGGTTTCTTTTTTCGGATTACTTTGTTATTTGTTTTTGTTCGATATTTTGTTCTGGGTTTCTCGAATCGGTTCTACCAGTTTTTTCCACAGTATGATTTTGATTGTTAATTGATCAAAACCCTTAGTTTCCCTTCTCAACACAACCATCCTTATCTAAAAATCCAGATAATATCCGTCAGGCTAAAAAAATGAAAAAGAGAGGCTCAAATGCTAAATTCTGGATGATAACAAGCAATCGTTTCTTGTGTGGGACGAATTTGGCCATATTTCATGATATTATCCATCTGCCTAACTTCACCTTTAGCTTTGTTTTAATTCTCTCCTACTTCTGCAACTTTTTTGGGTTTATTGCCTACTGATCACACATAATTGTTGCCTGCCGTATCCTGCTTGGTTTTCGCTACAATCTCATGGATGGATTCTTTTATGACTTATTTTATCTTTAAGAACTACTATGATTAATTGTTTTCAAGAGGTTCAATGAATCATGATGCCCAAACTGTCTCGCCTTATTTATCAGCGAAAATTATGGACAGACCCTTAAATTTCACAATAATCATAGTAATAATAAGGAGAAGGTGATGCACTTAAAATTTGCTTTTGGATGGTGGATTCTATGTGAAGCAAAAGGAAAGTAGTTCCACCTAAATTAGTTGCCTTCTGTAACAATGGGTCGAGTGTCACATGAATCGATAGTTTAGAACGAGACTGTGGTTCGATATGACCGACTTTATTAGAATTGAATCAAGTTTAAATTACTGTGCTTGCAGATTAATTTGAGTAAATTTAGTTATATCGATTTGAGTTTATAGAATGATTCATCGGTTGTACATTAACAGATTTATGATTTGTTTTGGGCAGTTGTAGCTTATTGAATAATCAGCTTATTGATTAAAAATAATCTGCCGATAAGCTAGGTGCGATAGCTATTACAAAATTTTTATTTTTTTGGAAAAATCAGATCGTTGCCAATAAGCTCCCATCGCACCTAAATAGGTTCGGTGTGAAAACACTGTTTCTGCGTTTTGAAAACACATAAGCTGCCAAAACGCAGTTTACCCAAACATGACAGATGCATTTTCAAAACGTCACCGCACTAAATAAGCTACCCCAAACGGGCCCTTAATTTAGAAAATATATTAATTAAGTTTAACTTAAAATTAGGAGGTGTTGATTATATATATACATACTTACAAATAGAATATCGTAGTCATTCATTGATTAAGAAATATGAAAATTCATTTTTAATTATATTTTTAAATATCTTAAAAGGAAATGCTACTTAATTGTATTCTTAATTTAGTTTTTCTCTCTCTCTCTCTCTCCATTTTTTAATTATTATTTTTTAATTTTTAGAGAAAAGACGAAGAATAATGATAATCAGTTTGATTTAAATTAAAACAAAATTTTTTATCAAAACATGACAAGGAAGTCATTTTATTCATTATGAAAATGAATTATTTTTAATCACTTTATTATTAATTATGATCCTTTAGAGATATGTTTAAGGTTAAAATAAAGAGTTATAAGATTTTCTAACTCGTTTAAGCTAATAATAAAAAATTTAATTTTAAAGATCTTTCCGCAACTTAAAACTATGTCAACTCTGGAAAACAAAACATATCAAGATCTCTTAATGTAGTTTTATCAAGATTGTATGATTAAATATTCAGTTATAATATATATATATATATAATGAATTATTTTCTTAACAACAAATTTATATAGTTTTTTTTTTAATTTTATATTAAATTAATTAATATTTTAACTTGTCATTTTAAAATAAATTAAAGCATATTGTCTGGAGAAGATATTAATATTGCAAGATTTGTATTGAGCTTTTGCTTTTGCCGCCAATAGCAACCATCATGTCATATTTAACTGAAAACAAGTGGTCAATAATTTGAAAAAATATTACATCAGGACTCTGCACGTAGAGTTACGTGCGAGAGTCCAATGAAATCACGTCATGTAGAAAAATAAATTTTGCCCTATAACACAAGAGAATATTCCTCTCGCGTTATTCAAGTGTTATTGTATATTATTCAGGTGTTATTGCGTGTTATTCAAGCATTATTTATATGTTATTGTGTTATTATAACACCGGGAATATTCCCAAAACACAACCGGCAGATCACCTCCAAGGTGTAATTTCATTGAACTCCGCACGTGACTCTACGTGCGGAGTCCTGATGTACTATTTTTTTTCCAATAATTAAGATATTTTGTATCCTCTTGGCTTCTTTTGCAATAATTTAATATCTTTATGGGTCTTTTCAAGCTAGTTGTTCTTAACATATCTTTTTTATATATATATATATATATAAAGAAATGGGCAGAGATTATGATAAGAGCCCCGACCATCCTTCATGCTCCAATAGTACCTATAATTTGAGTAACATACCCTACACTCGGGGGTAAACGAACCCCAAACTAGATGGGAGTTACAGCTGTCAAACAGATGCCCGATCAATTAATCTGAGTAAAATCTAAAGAGATCTCAATCAAGAAATAATAATATTAAAAATGCAGAATTACATGAATATCATGTTAATGAAGAAGATCTAAATAAATGGACTATTCCTTAAGTAGAAAAAACTCTAATATACAAAATTGGAACTTTTGATTTTAAAGGAAAATCATCAATTAAAACTGTTGAACAATCGTTAACAATAGATGAACAAGAGAAAACAATTTCTCTTTTAAATAAAGAAGATCTAAGTAGTTACATAGAAAATTATAAATATATTCACATAGGCTTAATACATGTAGCATTTAAACCTCTTACGCTTAGAGGATTAAACACTTCAATTTTAGCTTGCTTAAGAGATGCAAGATGCCTAAATTGGGCACAATCATTGATGGGTGTCATGGAAACTAGCCTATGCCATGGGCCAATTTTCTTTAACACTTTTCCAAATCTAAGTCTGTCACTAACAGACATAAATCTCTTTGAAGCAGCTAAAATACAGATAAAATTACACGGGTATGAATTTTTACCTGGATCTGAAACAATCGCAACAATCTATCGAATTCATTTCAAAGTTATGAACACTTTATGTGCGAATATTAAAAATAATATGAAGCCAACAGATAGATCTACAATTATAGAAACTAATCTGCTAGCTTCAAATATTGCTACAAATAGGACTATAAAATGGGACGAAGTTAAATTCCCTGAATCATGGCAGTTGCAAACTGCTATAAATTCCCATCCTGTAATAAATCAGGATGTAGAACAAGTTAGTCAAGATGCTAACGGAGATGTTGTCATAAGATTCAATCAGAGAAGGTCCATTACTCTTCCAAGGATATCTTATCTCTCTTCTAATATATCTCAAAATGATTCAGATGAATTATCAACAATAAATCACAGGATAGATAGAATAAATCTATCAAATAATAATTTATTACACCCAAATAGGGTAGAAAACCTATCTCCGCAATCGGAAGCCAGTTTTAATTTTAATAATGACTGATTTAAAACAATTCATCAAAAAATAAATCATACAAACTTCAATCAATAATTATTTAGAACCAAAATATGAATCATTTAGAAATTGGTATCGTAGTTATACCACAGAAGATGATAGAAAAAAATTTCTGAAATTTATTTTCAAGAAAATGAAAA
>NW_018165005.1:0-11280 GCF_001263595.1 Phalaenopsis equestris | reverse complement strand
ACTGTTCCTACAATATTGGATTTAGATAATAAAAATCCAAATTTTGAATTAAATGCTTTTGGAAAAACTCTAGAAAGCAATGCCACCAAAGATTTTATTGGTGTAATCAAACAATTAAATTTTACAAATACAAATCTATCTTTAATATCAAATCACTTAATGAAATTAGAAAATAAAATTGATCAACTCTTTCTCTCTTAAAAAATCAAAAAGAAGAAAAAACAAGTTCAATAATCATATCTTCAGCTCCTGCTTTACAACCACCTCCTAGTCCTAATTTCCTCCTAGGACCATCAACTCAGGATTTTGAAGAATTAATCAAAAATATAAAAAGTACTAAAATAACGGCCTTAAATAAAGATGATCAATTAAGTGATCAATCAGAAAATTTTGATATGATAAAATAAAAATAGAACATATTGAAGAGCAATTTAAAAATAATAATTCAGAACAAGAATTATTTAAAATACATAAAATAAAAGGTAATAAACCCTCATCTTCATATCAAACAAGGCAGACAGGTCGATACTACTATCCTCGATCTACCCCTGCAGATATTTTATATGAAGAAGATAATAATAAATATCAAAATGATTATAATCCATCTAATATTTATGAATGGGACATTGATGGTATGACAGATCGTCAAATACAAATAATATTACAAAGAATGATGATTTATGTCTCTGCTGCACCGAGTCATAATAATCGAGCCCATCAGATTGTAACCCAGTTAACATGTGGGTTTACTGGCCTTCTCAAAGGATGGTGGGATAATTATTTAACTCAAGAACAAAGAGAAGAATTTCTAAGTCCTACATTGATAGAAAATCCTAATCAAGAAAATACTGATGCTGTTAATAAATTAATTATCAATATTTTACAACATTTTATCGGTATAGTATCCGATAATGGAGAGCAAATTCATTTTCTTTTACAAAGATTAAGATGTCCTACGCTGACACATTTTTGTTGGTATAAAGATGTCTTTTTAGTTAGAGTAATGTCTCTACCAGATGCGAATAGTACACATTGGAAACAAAAATTTATTGAAGGATTACCTAATCTTTTTGCTGATAAAGTAAAAAGACAATTACAAGATATTAATATTAAATGCATTCCATTGTAAAGTAAAAAGACAATTACAAGATATTAATACTAATAAATACTTGTGTACAAGAAGAATTAGCCTTATGTACAGATCTTAAATTAACATATCAAATTAAAGAAGAAAGATTAATAGAAAGAAAACAATTAGGCGCTTTCTCTGAACAACAATTTACTTATGATATTAAAAAATTTCCCAAAGAAAAAGAAAAATCTTTTTGCAAAAAGAAAAAAAATCATAAGTACTCTGAAAAATATTATTCAGAGAAAAGGCCAAAGATTTCTCATAAGAAAAATAAAAATAGAGAAATCAGAGAAATAAAATGCTACAAATGGGGCAAAACTGGCCACCATGTAAATAAATGCATAGTAAAAAGAAAATAAATGAGCTTAATATTGATGAAAATATTAAGCTTTCTATTTTCAAAATTATATTAAATTCATCTACTGAAAATTCGGAGACGTCTGACAATTCAGACGAAATTGAGGACAATTCCTTTTATTCATCAGAGTTTGATGAAAATAATTGCACGGAATCTGAGTGCAAATGTAATAATGAAAATTATTACAAATCTATAGTCAAAACGAACAGCTTATTTACTTTATGTTCTTTAATGAAAGAAGAAATACTTAAAATTGTATCTCAAATCGAGGATGAAAAGATTAGAAATAAAATGCTTAAAATAATAATTGAATCTAAAGGAGAATCCTCCTCTTCTAATACCATTCCTTTTCAAGGATATTCAATGAAAGAAGCTCTAAATAAAGCTTTAATTTTAAATACTGATAGTAGACCTACTACTCTAAATGATTTAAAAAATGAAGTTAACATTTTAAAATCTGAGATAAATATTTTTTGAAAAAATTAAAAAAAAATAAATACTAGATTATTAAAATTAGAATTAAATAATACAACTACTGAAATATCAGTAGAAAAATATAATAATTTAGAGCTAGAACAATCTTTTTTAAATTCCTTGCAAAAGGCTATTATGCACAAATGGTTTATAACTATTACTTTAAATATAAATCAAGAATATACTTTATCAAATCTTACTGCTCTTGTTGATAGTGGAGCAGATATGAATTGTATTCAAGAAGGAATAATACCTTCTAAATATTTTGAGAAAACTACGCAGCAGCTAACCTCTGCTTCTGTAAATAAGATGGAAATTAAATATAAAATTTCTTCTGCTAATATTTGCAAAAATGATATTTGTATTAATACTTCTTTCATACTAGTTAAAAATTTAACTCAACTTATTATCTTGGGAACTCCATTTCTTTATAAAATTATGCCAATCAATAAAATAGATAATACTGACATATATTCTAATAAATTTGGAAAAACCATTATTTTTTAATTTATTACTAATCCTACACAAATTATTTTGAATGAAATAAATAAATTTAATTTAAAACAAAATCAAATTAATTTCTTACAAGAAGAAATTACGTTATTATCTATAGAAGTAAAATTAAATAATAATTCAATAAAAGAAAAATTTTCTACTTTGCATAAAAATATGTTAAAAGAAATTTGTGGTGATATCATATAATAATTTAGAGCAATCTTTTTTAAACTCCTTACAAAAGGCTATTATGCTTAAATAGTTTATAACAATTACTTTAAATATAAATCGAGAATATATTCTATCAAATCTTACTACTCTTGTTAATAGTGGAGCAGATATAAATTCTATTCAAGAAGGAAAAATACCTTCTAAATATTTTAAGAAAATTATGCAGCAACAAACCTTTGCATCTGGAAATAGGATGGAAATTAAATATAAAATTTCTTCTGCTAATATTTGCAAAAATGATATTTGTATTAATACTCCTTTCCTATTAGTTAAAAATTTAACTCAACATATTATTTTGGGAACTCCGTTTCTTTATAAAATTATCTTAATCAATAAAATAGATAATACTGACATATATTCTAATAAATTTGGAAAAATCATTATTTTTGAATTTATTACTAATCCTACAGAAATTAGAATGAAATAAATAAATTTAAAATCAAATTAATTTGTTACAAGAATAAATTACTTTATTATCTATAGAAGAAAAATTGAATAATAATTTAATAAAAGAAAAAATTTCTAATTTACATAAAAATATGTTAAAAAAAATTTGTGGTGACAATCTAGCTGCTTTTTGGGATAGAAAAAAAAGCACTGTATTGTTTTACCATATATTGATAATTTCAATGAAAGAAATATCAAGACAAAGGCACGACCTTGTCAAATGAATCAAGATTTTTAAAAATTTGTAAAGAAGAAATTAATGAACTTCCAAGGCCCGTACGAAATCTATTAAAAAAAAAAAAAACATTTTATTTTTCAAAGAAAAGAGAAAACATGCAGAACCCATCATCTTCGTTTTGTCTTTTGTTTTATGTTTTTCTACTAAATTTTACTACAAAAAAAACCGGGTCAATGGCTATCATGTAATTTTAAATTCAAATATGGCTAATAGTCAAGTCTCATATTAGTCCCAGTCTCTTTTGAATTATTTTGAATTGAGGAAATGAAATGAGCACTAAATGAGATGGGTGATATAGTCTAAAAACGTACATAAAATTAAACATCATTTTAACTTTTGAAAATAAATCTATATAAAAATTGAAGTTTGGATATGTAAATACATAACTCTGCACGTAGAACTACGTGCGGAGTCCAATGAAATCACGCCGTGGAGGTGATCGGCCCAGTAACACAGGGGATAATTCTCCTCGTGTTATTCAAGTGTTATTGTGTGTTATTCAAGTATTATTGATGTGTTATTGTGTTATTATAACATCGGGAATATCTCAGAACACAATAACACCTGAATAACAAACAATAACATCTGAATAACACCATGGGATGATATTCGACAATTACAAAGATTTCTTGGTTCGCTCAATTATGTAGCAGACTATTATAAAAATCTTGCTTTAAATGCTGTTATTCTTTATAATAGATTAAAGAAACAACATAATCCATTGACAAAAAATCATACTAAAGCTGTCCAATTAATTAAGCAAAAGGTAAAAATGTTACCTTGTTTACATATAGCAGATCCGTCTCTCCCTAAAATAGTAGAGACAAATGCCTCTAATATTGGCTATGGAGGTATCTTAAAGCAAAAAGCTTTTAATAAAGAACAATTAGTTTGCTTTACATATGGCAAGTGGAATTTCACTCAAGAAAAATATTCAACCATAAAAAAAGAAATGCTTTCGGTAGTCAAATGCATTACCAAATTTCAAGATGATTTATTAAATCAAAAATCTTTATTAAGAATTGATTGCAGTTCAATTAAGTATATACTGCAAAGAGACGTAAAAAATCTTGTCTCTAAACAAATTTTTGTCAATTGGCAAGCTCAATTATCCTGTTTTGAATTTGATATAGAATATATTGCAGGTATTACTAATTTTTTACCTGACTTTCTCAGTCATGAATTTTTGCAGGGAGAAAGACAAGGAGGGGTGGATCACCCCTCATCAAAGGGTTAGAATGGCACCCCAAAGGGGTGCATTCACCTTTAGAGGGGGGAGAGGTAAGGGCCAACCTAATGTGGCTCCACAAAAATTTATTGATTTACAACAATATCTATATGGTAGCCCAATGACTTCCACATCAGAAACTAAATCTCCTCAATCTCAGGAATTACAAATCCAAGAAGTCACAGAATTTGTGCAAAAAACAACGAAAGAAAAAATCGTTGAAATCAATTTAGAGGATTATGAAATTAATGATCCTTGGAAAATCTAGGAAAAGTATTTAGGCACAATTGCCTATGCTCAGGATAGTCTTGATCGAGAATCGTATGAGGCAATCCTCATTTCATTACAATGTGTTGAAATTCAACATAATTATAATGAACTAAATAAATCTATTGCATATAACAAGACGACAATAAATCGCATCTTGCATCAGAGAGAGTGGGGTTTAACTCCTTTTCAGACTAAACAGGTTAAATTTATTCATCCTGTAAGTAATAAAAAAAATCATTTCTTTTTAATTACTGGACCTATGTCCAAGCTACGAATTGAGCTTTCTTGCTTATTAATCCAAAGCATAAACACTCTTGGCTTTTTGTGTTAATGCCTGAAATTTTGAATAAAGAAATGCCAAATTGGTTTTTATAATGGTGGGAAAAATTCGGAGCCACCAATGAAATTCTTCCAGAACCCATCAATGATCTCTATCCAATGTGGGTTAACTCTTCTCCTCAGCTCGACAAAATAAAAAAATGAAATTCTAGCCGATGGAATGTGTGAATATTATTCTTCTATCAAGCACAAATTCCATGGATCTTTGCTTGGAATCTGTCCAAATTCCATGGATCTTTGCTTGAAATCTATGTCATCAACAGGATAGAGTGTCATCAGCAAGACAAAATAAATGTCAAAGGATTATGACGAACATTCTTCATCAAATGGTGATAAAAAATCGTTGTTGGTGATAAAATAATTCAAATTAATAAAGTCATTAATTCTAATGTCGAAAATAATCGAGAACAGAGATTTCAAGAATTTTCACTAAAGGAAATTCATGATCAAATTAAAAGGAAATATCCTCGAGAATATCCAGATCAGATAAAATAAAGAATACAAAAGCTTTATCAAAAACAGATGAAAGAATTATTTGAATCAGAAGACAACATGCCAGTCTCTAATCAAGGTTCAGATGACGAAGAAAATTGGGAACGAATGGTGACCCACCTCGGCTCAAATTGATTGCAGTGGACCTCAATTAATTGCTGTGGACCTCTACTGAGGTCATTTCAGAAGAAATTATGAGTAATAATGATAGTGGTTGAAATAGTACCGGTTGGGGGAATAGGGATTGTAATAGATTGTAATAATTATGGCAGGTGTAATAGTATTTGAATATAATTTCCTACTTTATCTTTTGTTTAAGTCTGTTGTATTAAGTTTGGAGTCCGCCCTTTATTATAAATAGGGGCCTTGTTTTCTTTGCTAGTGTGCAAGTTTCCTTTGAGTCCTTTCACTGTAATAAAGAAGCATCTGTTTGGTGTGCTTTTCCAGTCTTGTGATCTGTAAGTTTGTACTGTTTGGTTTATTTTATTGAATTCTAAAAAAATGACATAATATACCCTATCTATTCTCCCACCACTTAATTTACAGTAGCAGGGCATATAGGGTAAGCTATTTCGGTTAATAAATAACACAAAATCACTAAGATTAGATATGTAAACAAACAAAATTAACATATAATAACAACCAAATTATATAGTTATTATATTACCATAACATATTTACATATACTTATTAATAAGTGCTTAACCCAATATCATAAAAAGCCACTAATACCTAGAAGAGGAAAAATTAGTATGTCCGAACTCCAGATGTGGAGGTACATCCAGAGTCCAATGAATCACTTCCACGTGAGGCTGACAGAAAAAAAAATCATTTTCCTGTGATCCGGGAATATTACTCCCGTGTTATTCCGGGTTATTCAGGTGTTATTGTTGTAGTATTGATATTTTATCGTATTATTATAATACTGGAAATATTCCCATAAAACAATAACATATGCATATCACCACAATAATACCTGAATAATATTGAATAACACAGGGGGAATATTCTTGTTTTAAAACAATTTTTCTGTTTAATTTTCTGCCACCTTCACATGACGTGATTTAATTGAACTTCAAATATATCTCTACGTCCGAAATTTGGATGCATTATTTGTTCCCTAGAGGAGGGTAGTTAATCAAAGTTCAAAATAATATCATATGTTAGTTCACTTTACATATTTGCATGAAGAAGTAAACGGAGGCTCACTAATTATTGTTCAGCATGTGAGCAACTGCCCAAAAAACACAAAATAATTTATTGTCGATTTTAGAAAATAATTACATTGTAAAAGAATCATTAAACAAGCTATACTGTATTTTAATGTCAATATTATAATTTTAAAATATATAAGCTATATTTTTACTTTATTGCTTAAATTCTTTTACGATCATTTTGAATTATTATAAAGGCATTCTTAGCTCTTATACATGTGAAGGTTAAAAACCCACAGATTAAATTTCTTTACCATCATTGTGAATTATCATAAAAGCATGCTTGGTTGGTATATTTTTTTATTTTTTGGTTTTAAAAATAAATTAACTTATTTTTAAAAATAATTCAAAACACCTAAAAGATATTTCTAGTATTTTAAAAAAAACGACAACCTAAATTAAACATATTTTAAGTTAAATCAAGACAAAAAAAATAAAAAAATAAAAATAAAAAATAAAAAATAAAAAATAAAATTTCTACTAATCTTTTCCTATTTTTAATAGGTTATAGAGGAATCCTACACCATTGTCTAATCCAAACAAAGTACATAAAACTAAACTTTCATTAGACACATTTTCAATGAGTAATCTACAAAAAAGGAAGATGATAATCAATGTATTCTTTCCTCTCTTTCTCTCACTTGAAACTCATTATGTTAATGTTATGAGTAGTAGCTTTTTAAGTTTCTAATAAGGAGACCTCTCCCTCATACTTAGAGTTCAATGTTAGCTTATATAATAAGTACAATAGAAACTAGATCCAAATTTTAACTAAAATGGTATGGATTGACAATATAATATGATTCCAATCGCACAATACGACCAATTTTAACTAAATCAAATCAGATCAATTTGTTGATTTAGTTTCTTAATTAGGTTAATTAAGATAATCTATCATACAATAAAATATATAGCAAACAACATAATTATTTTAAAATTTTAATTAACATATTAAAGCATTATAAACTATGAATTAAGAAGAACAAATTCTATTGATTGTATAGTATGATACCATTCGTACAATAGAAATAATTTAAGTTTTAATTTTATTAATTAGTAAGAATTAATCTCATTAAAATTAATTTTAAAAAATGATAAATCATATAATACTATTGAATCCCAACATATCCTTTGGGTCACACCAAAGGAATAAAGCGCTTGTAGGATGAGAGAAATAAGAGAAAATTGGAGAAAGAATAAGCACAACTAGCACTGATTCTCTTAGGATAGATCTAGTTGTCATTTTTTGTAGAAATGACAACTTATTTATAAGTTATATAAGGAGTCTAATAAATTACATGATCATCCCCTATTAAATAAGAATATTATAATTATTTATGAGTCATTACATCTTTGCATATTTGTAACTGGACTAGGCATATTTTTACCTTTTAATCGTTGTCGGTGTTGTTTCACATCTGTAACTGTCCTAGGCACCATTTCGTAATTGTAACAGTTGGCTTGGTTATGGGGTACATGTTCAGTCAGCCAAAAAGTCATTTGGCCTAAGAAAATATCTTTGGGCTCCTTTTTCTAAGGTAATCCATTGCGGCAACTCATTGTCCTTTGGAAGGATTATTCCATTAGACAAACAACACAATACCGTAATCTGACAGGCAGTCTACTTTTGGTCGATGAATCTATATAGAAAGATTTAGTTGCTCTTGTAAATGCCCTTTGTATTAATTAAGCTAATATAGGTGCATGACGCTCCTTAGTTAGACTAACACTCGACCAACCTAGAATTTGACCGACTGGGACAATATGGAATTGTTTGGTCTGATGCTGCTCTATTCATGTGATCCTTAGATATCCTCAAGATTCATGTAGCTACATTTTTTATGTACATAATTAATTTCTTGGTTCTTTCGCTTTTTTGAAAGTGACAATTGTCATAATAATAAGAGAATTAAATGAAACATTTATTTACATAATAAATAATCAGTATTATTAATAGTTGTACTCCTTACATTTATGTGCCGCTTTTTCTATAAATAGGGCGCAATTAATGTTTTCTTTCTTCACTTGTAGAACTTTCTTACCCTTTAGACGTTTATTAAAGTAGACAAGAATGTCGGATGCTAAAAAGCTTATTAGTAAGGACTCATTGATGAAGTCCTTCGTGCTTCCCACTTCAAAGATCCGCCCTTCTTCGGTGAAAAGAGAAGGAAACCGAAAAGTTCTCGTTCTGTCCCAAAGAGGAAAAAGAGCGAAGAGGGTAGGTCGGCCGAGAGGATACCAGGAGATGAGAGAAAAATGATCGGCTCTAAAGGGATGGCAAAAGGGACCAAGTCTGAGGGGTCCAAGTTGAAAAAGCATCCGGTGATGGAGAAACAAAAGGTAGAGAAGATTGGAGGTTTTCATACTCACTTCCACTCTTGGAGGTGAGGAGCTGGAAGGGAGTGTATATCACTGATACGTTTTTCTTGGCACCTGACCCAATTAGTTGATAACCAACATAGTTGTCACCTTACGAGCAGGGGCAAGTGGAAACAACTGCGCAAGCTCTTCTTCTGGAAGGTACCATGACTAACCCTTCGGTAGGAGAGACAGTTCAGGGTGATGCTCCACCGTCAGATGGTGCTCTGCTTCAACCTTTGGCAGGAGGCTGTTGACCCATTTTTGGTGAGGTCTTTCTTTTCCTCTTAGTACTTAGGATCTAGCCCTAGGAATTTCTTTTTACTATTCTAGAAGGCTAGAGATAGAACCCACCTGCATAGAAATTCAAACCACCTCCTAGCTCTCTTTGAAACCCTGCATAGATGGTCATGAACCTTCAATACTTGGAAGGTTGAGACCAACATTTGAAGATTCAAGGATTAGTCCCAATAGGACTGTTGAACTTATGGCAACCCTGGGTGGATAGGGTTTGGTCTCCCACACCCTAAAGCACATCATAATTCCCCATTTGTCCTAAAAACCTACAATTACACCCATTGAACCTATTTCCCTTTGCTCTTTTGGAAACTCATGTGGGTGGTCTACAAGCTCTTAGCCCTTTGACTAGGGTAACTAGGACCAACACATGGAGGATCCAAAATGGGTTTCCCCTTAGTTTCATGGCTCAAATAAGGTGATCAAGATTGGCATACCCAATGGCCTTCAATTCCTCCTAAACACCAAAATTTGACCATTTAGCCCCTAACTTCTCCAAAAATACCAAAATGTCCCTAGAACCCTGAATTTCCAAAAGTGATATCCTTAAATTGACCAAATCCTTAAATTCTCTTTAGAAATCATATCAAACTACAAATCAATCAAACTGACCAAAATACCCCCACTTCCCCAAAACTCCCAAAATACCTCCCAATTTCTCCAAAGTTACCAAAATACCCCTCATACCCAAAATTTTGCGAAAACCCAAAGTTCACTCACTTTCATCCCAAAGGTCATTTGAAACTTGCCCAAATTGCCCAATTTCCATAAATTTATCAAATTTGACTAAATTGACCAATTTTGACCAAAATCTCAATTTTACCCCTAACTTGCCAAATGCCCCCAAATTAATCTCAATTTATACCAAATTCATTTCAATTTCACCCAATTTCAAACTCAAATTGTACATCAACTTATCCAATCAACAATCTACACCATTTGGAACCCAATTGAACCAACTTCCAAACCCTAATTTCAATTTTGAGCCAAAATCCTCAATTTGACCATACCCCTAAATTTCATAAAATTGAACCCCATAAGCAACCCAATTCCCTCAATTCTGAATCCTAAGCTCTTCATAAAACTGCCCTAGGCCAATTTGAACTTTCAATTGGTCTAAACCCAAACTCAAACCTAGCCTAAATCCAACCCAAATTAAATCCCCCAAAATTGGCCCTAAGCCAAAATTTTATCAAGTTGAGCCCTTCAATCAATTCAATTCCCCCAAATTCACTTCCTAAATTTTTCATAACATACCCCCTAGACCAATTGGACCCTTCAATCAATGTTTAAACCAAAACCCAAGCCAAGCCCAAATCCTTAACCCAAACCTTTGAAATTAACCTATCTTAATCATCTCCTGCCCTGATTAGCCTCATAGGATACTAATCAAATTAGTCAAGAACAAAATTTTGAGCCATAGACAAAGGGTCCTTTGAATCATGCAAGCCCATCTCCTAATTTGGCTAATCCCACTATCTCATGTTATCAGCCCTCAAGCCCCAATGTAATCACAATTCAAACTTCTTTGACCTTCCCCAGCCTTCCTAGCCACCTTCCCTGGCTTGACCGACTGGCCTAGTCGCCGGAAGACCCAAACCGATAAGCCCTCACTTGGCTCAAACCCAAAGTTCTACCCATCCAATGTGGCTCACTCTCATTGATGAATTAAGCCGCTCAACCCTCCACCTAAGCATCCTTCTCCAC
>NW_018165004.1:262661-263161 GCF_001263595.1 Phalaenopsis equestris | reverse complement strand
GACGAACACATCTATATGGTAAAGATACTATGAAACCAAGCTATCATAAATGGAGAGATCGTGAAGGCTCGAGAGAGTGAGTGAGGTTATACCTTTGCTCCGAGAGGTTTGGCCTCAATCAGAGATTCTTCACACCTTTGTTGGGTCCCAAAGAGCTTAGGGATCTGGCTCTGGTGTAAGGCCTATGTATGATTTCAACCACAACCAATTTTGGGTGTTGGTTGAGAGCTATGTTAGAGGCTATTTCAGAGGGGGAATTGATGGGGGTTTGGCTTCCTTCACTGTTGTGAAAGTGTCGAACCAATTTGTTTGAAGTTTGGTACTGTGTAGGTTGGGATTGAAGTTTGTCCTAGTTTCGGGCAGGAATTCAAACTCAAAATTGGATTTCTGTGGTAGAATTGAGAGAGGGAAATAGATTGTAATGTGCTAAGGGACTCTTAGAGAAGCTCTCTGAGGAGTTTGGGAGGCCTTGGTGAAAATTTTTTTACCACCCTATTCAT
>NW_018165004.1:257501-261479 GCF_001263595.1 Phalaenopsis equestris | reverse complement strand
TGCTTTATGCTCAAGTTCAACTGGTATGTGACATGTTTTCCCAAATATTAGCTTATATGGGGACATTCCTCTAGGAGTTTTGTATGCAGTCCTATAAGCCCACAAAGCATAGTCAAGTTTGACTGTCCATTTTTGTTGGATTCACATATATTTTCAAAATTCTTTTAATTTCAAGATTGGATAATTCAACCAAACCACTTGTCTGAGGATGATAAGCGGTAGCAATCCTACAACTTATATGATATTTTTTTAATAACTTCTTCATTATGGCATTTCTGAAATGACTTCCCCCATCAGTTATGATAACTCTGGGCATCCCAAATCTACAAAATATGTTCGTTTTCAAAAATTTTGCAACACTTTGAGCATCACTTCGAGGTAAAGCAACAACTTTTATCTATTTGGTTAAATAGTCCACTGCTAACAAAATATATAAATTTCCAAAATATGGTATAAATGGTCCCATGAAATCTAATCCCCAAACATCAAATATTTCAACTTCTAGCATATAATTGAGGGGCATCTCATTTCGTCTAGAAATATTTCCTACTCTTTGACATCTATCATAAGTTTTGATATAAGCATTAACTTCTCTAAAAATTATAGGCCAATAAAATTTAGATTGTAGAATTTTGTATGTTGTTTTATCAACACCAAAATGTCCCTCAAAATCAGAATTATGACAATTTTGGATAATTTCATAAGTTTCTTCTAATGGTACACATTTTCGAATGATCAGATCCTTTCCTTATTTTTATAAATATGGGTCAACCCAAAAATAGGTCTTAGCATCAGAAATAAATTTCCACATTTTTTTGGTATGTCATTCCATAGGGTTTAAGATCACTAACAATATAGTTCTCAATGTCGACATACCACGAAACGTGCCACTCATTTACAGTGAACAATTTTTCATCTGAAAAATGTTCATTAATTTCTTTTTCAAAACAGAGTGGTTTTTCTAATTCAAACCTGAACAAATGATCAACAATTTAATTTTCAGTTCCCTTCCAATCTACTATTTCAAAATCAAATTCTTATAAAAGAAGAATCCATCTTATAAGTCTCGGTTTAGTATCCTTCTTTTTCATTAAGTACTTAATAGCAGAATGATCTGTATGCACTATAGAATGAGTTCCAATCAAATATGATCTAAATTTATCAAAGGCATATAATATTGGCAGTGATTAATTTTTCTTTTAATAATTTAAAAGGTTTTAGGCATACCTCATCAAAATTAAAAATTGCATCTTTGTCCAGTAAATGACATAAAGGCTTAGCAATCTTTGAAAAGTCTTTAATATATTGTCTATAGAATCCAACATGTCCTAAAAACTCCTAATTTCCCTTACATTTGTTGGATAAGGTAAATTAGCGATCAATTGAATTTTAGCAGGATCTACTTCCATACAATTTTCTAATATTTGATGACCTAATACAATTCCTCCTGCTACCATAAATTGATATTTTTCCCAGGTAAGGACTAAATTTGTTTCTTCACAGCGCTCAATAACTTTAGATAAATGTTCTAAACATGAGTCAAATGAAGTTCCAAACACTGAAAAGTCATCCATAAGGACTTCAATATATTTTTCAATTAAATCACAAAAAAATGCCATCATACTGACACCAACTTTTTATATACCTAAAAATACACGAATTTGACACCACTACTAGAAGATTTAAATCCCCGGAAATGACGCCAAAAACTTGATGCAACTTTTAATATGCAAGAATTTATAAACCCATATTTATATATTTATAATGATTTTGTAAAGTCATAATTTTAAACGCAAGTATACGTATTGCTCAAGTAATATAGGGCTCTAGTGGAGTCCCGTTTATCGATCCCACAAGGAAGCGAGGTAAGAGGTCCTTAGTCAAATCCTAGTCTACTACAATTAGTCCTTAGTTTGGAATGTCGATTAAAATGTTGTTTTATCTAGCAACTACTCCTAAATGCAAGTGTTAAATGTAAAGATAGTAACTATAACTAAATGCAAATATCAATTCTAAAGATAACCCTTTTTGGATGAATTGGTTTGGAGAATTTTGAGATATTAAAAACTAATATTCTTATGTAATGAATTGGATAATGTAAATAAATGAGATGCATTAAATATTGTATGTGCCAAATAGGGGCAATCCTATTCTTTACCCTTTGGTCCAGGCATAAAGAACATTGACTAATCCTATGCTTGTTTACTGAATCCGTGGCTAGGCTGAGAGGATACCGGCTCTCACTTCAGAGCTCTCACGTTCCCCTTGCCCGAGGGCTAACATTTTTGCTTCAGTACTCAAACAATATGACCGAATTGGGGATTTTAGTCTGTCACCCTAAAATCTCCAATTCTACACCCATTAAAGTATATTTCCCTATTTCTTTGCATTTAACTCCCATGAACTTAACCATCCATGGAATCTGAATATGGTTCTACTTAGTTGAGAATTACACAGCCCTCTCAAATCTTAATGCAATTACAATAAATTTTAACACTACAACAGGCCTTTATTGTAATGTAAATAAAGTGCTAGTAAAAACCATCACATTGATAATTAAATCCGCTTCTAGCATGCATCACAAAATCCTAAACATGAATTCTACTCATTACAAAAGAAAAGTAAAATGAAAACAAAAGCATAATCTTCTCATAACATTATTTCCAAACAAGAAGAGAGAGTAAGAGAAGCCCATCACAAAGCACGAAGAAAACACAACGGAAACATCATTTAACCAAAACAAATCCATAAGATAAGTGTTTACAAAAATCAAAAGATAATGAAGAACACAATACTTAGCTTTTTCCCTTTGAAAGAAAGACGAATGTCTCTCCCATAAAGTCTCTCGTCGATCCATGCAATGCTAGAACATCTCCTTACAAATTCTCTCAAAATCTCCTCTCCAATCTCTCTAAAAGGGTAGAAATCTACATTTCTACTCCTATTCTAAAAACCTTAAAATTTCTCCATACTTTTTCTAACATTCCAATCACAAAAATCCCACCTTTTCGAACCTAAATCCGTTTTTTAAAGTGTAGGGACGAAGTTTGAAGAGTGGCCACAAGTATCCTTTCAAAAAGCGTCCAAATACGTTGAACTTCAGCCCATAATCGTTAAAAGTCGGTCCATAGTCATCCCAGGCACCGTCGGAGGGCTTGAGGACACTGTCTGCGAGCTTTTTTGTTATTTTTCGGTCTTCTCAGGTAAATCTCACCGTCAGTGCCGTTTTGGGCACCGTCGGCGAGCAGACCGTGCAACTCCACCGTTTGCACCATTTTGCTTCGTTTGGCTCTGTTTTAGTTCCGTTTCGCCCTATTTCAATTGTGTTGTGTTCCTAACAGATAGCCCTACAAAATAAACATGAAGAAAAATCTTCCTTTAAAGTGAAATCTCATTCAAAAATATGCAAGAAGTGTAAAATAGATTAAATATCGAAAGACTTATCGAAAGGTGACAGGGCAAAATTTCATTTCTTGCTCATTTTTGCTCCAAATTGCACCGTTTTTGTTTCATCATCAAAATCAGTGTAAAATAGGTATGAAAATTTAAAAATATTTTTCTTTGGTCAAAATCCCCCATACTTAACTATTACTTGTCCTCAAGTAATTTTAGTACTACATAAAAGTTATGATATATTGTAGTGTAGTTTTAATTCAAAAATACTATAAGTTTGATTTAAGTAAATAACACAGTGAAATTTTCAAAAAAAATTCAAGCAATTAAATTAACTCTGTAGTTACAAGATTATCTAGTCATCAAGTTTAAGAGTTCTAGTTTTCTATTCATTTCAAGAATGACTATATGTTGTAATATCAAGTCACTTAGAATATTCAAATGATATGAACTTCATGAGAACACTACTAGTAAAAGATGTTAATCCATAAATTAAGTTCAGGAATGTATTTAAGTTTTTCCTTCAGGTGGGTCCAGTGAAGCCAATTTTTTATTAGGCATCTCCTCAAGCTTCTCCTCACTTTC
>NW_018165004.1:228812-257455 GCF_001263595.1 Phalaenopsis equestris | reverse complement strand
TAATGATTTTGAACATCACCTTTCTTTCCTTTAATTTGAAACTCAAAGCATTCCCTCTCCTTATAAATATTTCATAGCTTTTACATCATTGAGCCCCAATCTTTTCTTCTCAAATGAATTTCCAAGATTCTTAATTCTTCAAAATATAGTTTCCTTTACTTTAAATAATTAACTATAGTCTTATTCTCTTATACTAAATATCTTAATCTACAAAATTAATTTTCATTACAAAAATATTCCTTCAAATCTACCATAATATTCAAATATATACAAAATATAGTTATCTGAATTAAATTCACTACATAAAATCATATTAATAATTTTTGAAAATATTTAAATGAAGAACATCTAATATTTAATCTTTTTCTTCCCTCCCCCAAGCTTAAATTTTTAAATATTTTGCAATTAATTCTATAAAATGTAGGAGGAATATGGTTCACATAAATGTTAAGTTGAGAAAAGAGGAAAAAGTGATTGAAAGACCAATGGAAGAAATTCTTAAGGAATTAGAAAACCTATTTCATCAACCAAGATAAATATAGAAATACTACCTTTGTCATTTCCCAACCCCAAGGGGAAGAATTAGAAGATAACTTGAAACAGAAGAGTAACCTAGTGAAATTTGATCCAGAATCTGAATTATCTAAAAAGCATCTGATCCAAAGTTTGGGAGATGTTGAACTATTATATAGAGATCAATTTATTATAAATTTCAAGGATGGTATTAATATGCAAATTGAGAAAATCATTAGAAAAATATTGGATCTAAAAAGAAACATGAGAAAAAATGATATGAATCAATCTGAAAAGGAAGAGCTAAAAGAAAAATTAAAATTCAAGGATTATGCAGGAATCCCTAAATTAAAAAAAAAGATTGGGTGATTGATCAAGGATTACTTAAATGGAATTTTGATCCAGTATGAACCCTTTTTTTGGGATAATTATGTTAAGCCAAGCACTTTATGGGAGGCAACCCATAGTTATGAGTGTGGTTTGATTTAAATTATTTGAGGTTTTTTGTTTTCTTAGTGTGGATTGATTAGTTTGATTGATGTTGGTGGATGTTTGGATTGCTATTGAATTGATTTAATCTTTATGTGTCATTGTGGATTGATCAGTTTGATTGATGTTGGTGGAGGTATGGATTGTTAGTAGTTTGATTTAATCTTTGTGTGTCATGCGGGAGGTGATTCCTTAACTTCTTATGACAAGAATTGTGTATGTTCTCTTGTAGTAGTTGGACTATCAAGTCTACTATGACTTTTGTCTTTACCGAATTTGAGTTTTACTAGAGATATCTTGAATTTGGACAATGACAAATCCATCTCAATTTTGTTACTTCCTTTCTCTGACTTTTTTTTCATTTAGTAAGAGTCATGAACCTAATTGATGAGTAACATGTGGATGGTCTTACACTATCCTTATAATTGTTAGAGGTGCTTAATTAATAAGGATAAGGTGATGCCTGAGGTTGGTGCCGCGAGCTACTGTATCAGGGAAAATAGTGTCTATGGGATTAGACTCTATAAAATCATTTATAAGTACTCAATATATTAGTGTAATGATTTCATTATAAATTGGAAGTAATGTTGTGAGGTGTGATAAGTTAAATGAATAATTAACTTCATTTATCATGCTTGTTTGTGTTTGTGTTATAATAATATATAGGACATAAAGAAAACTTAAATATTATTCTTATGCTGATAGTCGTTACGCTTGCTATGTTTTACTTTAGTTTAATTTCATTCTGGCAATTTTAATTTTGATTTATTTTCTATTACAAATTGTTCTATCCTGAAAAATACTTGTATATGTTTTTGATAGACATTTGTGGTAGATATAATTTCTGAACTATTTTTCTTCCTGCTTATATTTTCTTTATTGAATGTTATACAAAAAATCAGGTTTGGCTGAAGGAAGAAAAAGATAAATTTCAAAATTAGAAAACTTCCTTTTTATTTTAATATTTTTACAAGCATGTTTTAGGCTAGATTTACTTTCTCCTACAGTTATTCTATCTTGATTATGCATGTATATGAATTTGATAGGATGTTATAGTGGCTGGTAAATTTAGCTTTTACTTTTTCTTTCTACTACATTTTATGAAATTGATTATAAAATATTTTAAAATTCAAGTTTGGGGGGAGGAAGAAAGATCTTTCAAATTTAACTTTATTTGTCCTCAGTAACCTGTATGTAATTTAATGTCACTTTTCAAATAACTTATGGCATGTGGAGTTATCTTTAGGTTACTATCACATTGATTTTTGGAATGTTAAAAAAAACTTAGTTTGGATCCTATGTGATGAAAATGTTCTAGAGTTAAGCTATTTTTTAGGAAACATTAGAAAAATGATTTTCTTATTTATGGTAGAAAGGAGTTTAATATTTTAAAAGCTAAGATTCTTAGATTTATACTTAATAAGAATTGAGCCTTTATTGAAACCTTTTTCAAACTAATACTTACACTTTTAAAAAAGTGAGGGAAATTTTTTAGTTTTGAATTTTAGAAAGAGGATAGTGAAATTCAAAACTATTAAAGGCTTATCCAGATATAGAAATCCTCACATAAAAAAGGGGGGATTAAAAATGATCTTGAAAGAAAATAAAAGAAAAAGAAAAGAAAAAGTGAGGAGAAGCCTAATCAAAAATTGGTTTCACTTGAATCTTCTTAAATGAAAAAATTTAGAAATAATCCTAAGCTTATTCTTATTTCAAAAAAGCATTGGTTGAATTGGTATAGATAAAGTGCTTAAATTCTGTTTTGAAACTTTCTTTGAATATTTAGTTTGACAAATTTCAATAACTTTTGAAGTAAATACAAAATTAGGATTCCTAAGCTGAATATGAGATATTCTTAATCCCTAGTCCTATGTTAATTTACTAAAATTTCTCCTAAGTTACACTATAACATTTCTAATAAAAAATTCTAGGAAACTCTATTGAAACCCACTACATCAAATCAACAAATTTGGTCTTTAAAGTTATAGTGATACTTGAGGACAAGTAACATTTAAGTTTGAGGGAATTGATCCACCTTAAAATTAACTATTTTTAGTGAACATTTCATGTTAGTTTTATGCACATTTTTTATGATATTGCACTTTAAAGGAATGTATTTTGTATGTTTTTGGTTTCAGGTACAGGGAATGGAGTTTTAGCGAAAATGAAACAAAAACGGTGCAATTTGAAGCCAAATTGAGCAAGGAAGAAATTCTGATCTGGCATAGTTTGATATGCTTTTCTATGCTTAATTTCCTTTATATTTATAACATATATTTTAATGAAATTAAACTTTTAAAAAAAAAATTTTCATGTTTTTAATGTAGGTAAAACACTAGAGCGAACTAGAGATGAAATGGGGCGAAACGGAGCAAAATAGGAGTGTTGCTCACAGGATGGTGCTATAGCACTGGATTATTGCATTATAGTGCAAGACACGACTATAAATAGGTGCTACAGAGCCAATTTTGGCCCCATAACGCATGAGAAGGTTTTTGGGACATTCCGGACCATTTTGGGATGTTTTGGAAGCTTCTGAATGGCTTGCACTCCCTATGGCGTGGTTAAATGAATCTAGACACTTGGAAAGGCTCTTTTATGAATAGATGGTCTCTTGGAGTGAAAGGGTGTGTCTTTTGGATGAATAGATGTTTCTCTTGGAGAAAGGATGGGTTTTGTGTCTTTTTAAATAAGGGGTTGGTGCCTCTCATGGGAAGTAATTAGTGTGTGTGTTTTAGGAAAAAATTTAGAAGGATTTTAGAGAGAGTGTGGTGTGAGTATGGCAATTTAGAATTTTCCATATTTTGGAGAGATTTATGAGGGATTTTGAGAGATATGAGTAAGGAAATATGAGTGGCGCAGGGATCAGCAGGAGACTTTGGTGGAGAGATTTTTCATATTTCTTTAAGAGGGAAAAAGCTAGGTATTGTATTCTTCATTATCTTATATTTGTTGTAAGCACATTCTAGTGGATTTTCTTTAATTTAAATGATATTTTCTGTAATGTTTTATCCATGCTTCATAAGTAGTTTTCTATACTCTTTTCTTTTAATATGAAGAAGTGGCATGTGTAAGAAAATTTATTTTATGATAGAATTTATTTTATGATAGAATTATTTTTATTGTCATGTGATGAATAAAATCTCCTTTGCTTCATTGACATAACTTAAGTGGAAATAAGTTATTTTAAAATTTGTTGTAATTGAAACTAAGACTCGGGAGAGCGATGATTTTGCAACTTAAGTACACTCACATTTACCAGCTGGCTAGTAAAATAATTTATGCGGTAATGCAACTTTTAAGGAAACATAATTTAATGATCTATTTCTATTAGATGTTTCTAAATGATAGAAAGTTGCATAAAACTAATAGAATACTAAGCATACCTATACACTCAAAAGAGAGTAGGTAGACATTTGTTGTTTGTTAGCACATAATTTATTACTTGATTTTATCAATCCTTTTGTTGCATATGTCATTATCTTCATTTTACTTTTCGTTTACAATGAAATAGATGCATGTTTAGTAATTTATATTTGCTTAGCTATTCTCTTATTTAATTAATGTGATGTTATTTTCACCAGCTCTTAATTTACTTTACAAACTGATCACTTGTAATGTTAAAATCTATTGTAAAACATAATGACCCGGGGGGCTAAAACATAATGACAACATAATGACCCGGGGGGCTATGATTTCACCAACTATTGAGTACCACATTTCAATTTAGGCAGAGTCTTGGGGGAGTGTAAATAGACAGGGAGATAATTTTTGATGGGCATAGAATTGATGTTTTTAGGGTGACAGACTAGATTATTTTATCAATTCAGTCAAGATTTTGGATCGTAAGGGTCCCTAGTAGGTTCTATAAAGAGGCTTGAATCTACTCAGCAATATTACACAGGCTGGCAAAAAACTCTAGGTTGGTCAATGTTCTTTGCTAGCACCGAGAGGGGGTATAGAATATTTATGCTCCTATTTGTCACTGGCTACATTAAACTCTACGCATTTCATTCTTACTCATAATCTAGGTCAATGCACGAGAAGGGTGGTCTTTAACATCTAAAAATTCTCCAAACAAATTTATCAAAATAAGTTATCTTTAGATTTAAGATTTTTATTTTGGAATAATTATTAGAAAAGCCATTTTAATCGACATTCCAAACTAAGGCATGATAGTAGTAGACAAGAATTAGTCTAAGAGATTTCTTACCTCGCCCTTGTGGGATCGATACTAGGGGTGTTAAAGAAAACCCTATAATACTTGAAACAATACATATACTTTTGTAGAACCCCTAGTGTGTGAGATATAAATCAAATTCTAGATTTTATAAAATATTATTTTGCACACTAGCCACTTAAAAATAATTTGGGTCAAGTTTTTGGCCATCTTTTAGAGCTTAAAAGTCTACGTAATTGCGGGTCGGGTCAGGATGCCCCACCAAAGTTTGAAGGAAAAATCAAAACAACAGTCGATGAGTTAAGAGAAATCAATTTAGGGACTGAGGAGGATCCTATACCTACTTTCATAAGTTCCTTACTCGACAATAATGAATCCTAAGGTTAGTCAAGTTGTTGTTAGAGATTATAGATTTATTTGCTTTGAGCTACAATGACATTCTAGGTTTAGTACTCGAGGTTGCAGTTCATAGACTCAAAATAGACCCATCTATAAACCCGGTGAAGCAAGCTCCCAGAAGGATGTGCCTTGAGATTGAACAACAAGTCACTGTCGAGGTTAAGAAACTAATATATCTTAATTTTTTTACGAGAAGATAAATACCCAACATGGTTAGTTAACATAGTGCTAGTTATAAAAAAGAATGGGTTGATTCAATTCTACATCGGATTCAGAGACTTAAATGAAGCATGCTATAAGGATGAGTTCCCATTACTGATTTTGGAACTAATGATCAACATTGCATCTGTGCATGTAGTTTTTTCATTTATGGATGGATCATCCGGGTATAAACAAATCAAAATGGCACTAAAAGATGTGATGTTCACTACCTTTAGAGCACCAATTGAGATCTATTGTTACACTGTGAAGAGGATTTTGTTTACATTAAAGAATGCAGGAGCAACTCACCAACGAGTCGTGAAGAGGATTTTTAACGACCTCATCCATGAACAATTAGTGCTATGTGGATGATTTGGTTATCAAAAGTAAATAAAAGGAAAACCAAATGTATCATTTGAGGATTATCTTTGACTGATTACGATAATTTAATCTTAAGATGAGTCCTTTAAAGTGCACCTTAAGTGTCAACTTTGGGAAATTTCTAGGATTTGTTGTCCGTCATAGAGGAATCAAAATTGATACAAAGAAGATTAAAACCATCTTAGAAAATGCCACCTCCTAAAACCTTGAAATAATTACGATCTTTTCAAGGGAAACAGGCATACCAAGGATGCTTTATATATAATTTGTCAGGAAGGTGTCAGCCCTTTTTGGCATTAATCAAAAAGGATGCCAAGTTCATTTGGGATGAATAATGTCAGTAGTCCTTTGAAGCTATTAAACAATATTTAATGACGCCTCATGTGTTAGCAGCCCTAGTCTCAGTTTGGTCATTGATACTTTATATTGTGGCCTTAAACGACTCCCTTGGAGCCTTATTAGCCCAAGTTAATGATGTGGTTAAAAAAAATGCCCTCTACTACCTTATTCATCATCTAATTATGGTAGAGGTAAAGTATCTTCCCATAAAGAAGCATTGTCTAGCTTTAGTCTTTGCCGCCCAAAAGCTTAGACATTACATGCTTTCTCATAAGGTCAACCTAATCTCAAAAGTTGATATGCTGTAATATTTGATGACATGGCCGAATATTTACGAAAGGTTAGCAAGGTGTTATATGATTTTATTGCAATTTTATATAACTTTCTTGCCCCTTCACGTCATCAAGGAACAAATTTTAACAAACTTTCTTGTTGCGCATCCGTTATCAGTCGATTTGCCCCTCAACGACGATTATCGGATAAACAAGTAATGAATGTAGAGCATCCCAATGCTCAACGCTGGGAAATGTATTTTGATGAAGCTTCATCAGCATGAAAAGATAAGGATTAATGGACAATAATACCCAAAAATGCAGGGATTAGTTTGGTATTTGTTATGTCAAATTGAAGAATGATAAGATAATCCTACCACTTAACAGAGTCATGTATGAACAACGAAGTGGAGTTGGAGCACTAATCACAAGAGTAGAGTTGGGAATCTCAATGGAAATAAATGATATTGACATCTATGGTGACTCAAAACACATTATCCAACAAGTGGTCAGACAGTACAAGATTTTGATGCTAAAGTTGGAATGATTCTTTTTTATGTGATGAATCTATTGGAGCAAATCCCCAATGTAAAATGTATCCAGACGCTTTAGTCAAGCTCACTAAAGAGCTAGCATGCCCATTAGAAGATTAAATTTATATCATGATACAAGGGCTGCAAGTGCCATCTCAAGTTGACATGGAGACCTTATAGGAACTTGGAAAAGAAGAGACAATGGCTGCACTGACCAAAGATACAAAATATTGGTGACAATCCTTCATCGAATATCTGAAGACTGTAAAATTGTGAGAGGAACAGCTCATTAGATCAGAAGAGAGCATTGTCATATGCTTTAGTGGACAACATCTTATATAGAAGATCTTTTGATCTGATGTGATTACAATGTTTAAGTAATTCAGGAGCACAAACCATAGTTAAGAAAGTACATGCAAAGCTATGCAACACTCACCAATCATATTCAAAAATGAAAATGATAATTAAGAGAATGGGCTACTACTGTCTAACGATGATCACAGACTGCATGAAAATTTCCAGAAGCTGTCACCAGTGTTAGATACACTGAGTGTCCTTAGATCAGCCTTCAAATGTGCTACAACCGATAGTAGAACCATGACCATTCAAGTGTTGGGGCACAAATATAGTGGGTCCTATAGGCCCTCTATCATCAAAAGGGCACAAATTTATTCTCGTTGCAACAGACTATTTATCAAAATGCGCAAAAGTATTGTCGTTATAAGAGGTTACATCGCATCATGTTCTTCATTTCTTTAGAACTCACGTTGTGTACCATTTTGGCATTCCGTGCAGAATTATCTTTGACAACGTTTTAACCCTCAAGGGCATGAAAAATCTTGAGTACTGGCTTTAAACCTTCCACTTCTTCAAAGCTAACCTTGCTTAACAGGGCCCCTTCATATTCCATCTTTACTTGTTCAAAATCCAAGTCAAAGTCAAAGATGGCTCTCTATGTCACATTCTCCTCATCTAGTGGAAGTTTTTTGTCTTTCTTGAAGGAGAAGATCAGCCTCTTGCTCGAAATTTCCTTACAAAAGACAGGAGAGACATCAACGCGATAAAATTAAAATGAACAGAAACAATAGCTAGTTATTATTAATTACGTCATTTTTTGAAAGGAAATGTCGAGCAAGTCCAACAAGTCCATCAACTGAAACTATATGTGGGGAGTTCCCTTTGGTAGGACTTCACCTTTGTTACTGATAATGAAGGGAACCCTCTGGGCATCATCAGGCATGATGAAGTAGACTTTCTACCATGAATTATAAAAAAAGAATCATAAAGAGGATGGTGGAGTGGCATGTTTTACCAACATATTGCATACCAAACAGTTGCATAATTAATATTTATGAAGAAGAGGATTGCATACCACTTCACATTGAGCACGATGACTTCTTAAGGTTTTTCATCACAGTTTCTTACATTAATGACTTAAACATAATGTTTGGGAAGGAACTGCGGATAGTGGGTCTAAGTAAGTTACGGGGACCCGTTGAGATCCCTTTTCATGATGGATCATAGTTGGTTATTAAAGGAAATAGGGTAGATTTGGTGAAACATTGCATCCCTAGAGTCCCACAGAGATAAATTTTAGTTACCTTCATAAGTATGGACTATAGTAAAGCGCCGTTCAGATACCATCCTAAACCTAAATTTGAAGGGTTGCGGCCCTTGAAGTTTTGAAACAAGCATACCTCTAAGCTTATGCAAATGGACATTTGTTTCGCAGCATAACTTAGGAGGGAGGGTTAGTCTCTACACAGCTCCAAGTAGCCAGCAAGATGGATATGGGAATGAAAACTACTATTTTGTTTTGATTGAGATTATGCTATGATGAAATTATATCTTGATGTATCAGAGTTTGAAGATTAACAATGTTTTTTTTTTATTTCTATATGATGTTATTGATTTAAAGTCTTTGAACTAAACGTAAATTCAATTTTTCAATGAACAAGGAATGATACAAAGTGTGTAATAAAAAAAATACTAAGTCAAGAAGTTTTGAGCAATTTATAATAAATTAAAAAAAGTAGAGAGAAAAGAAGGACAAAGAAAAAAAAATTAAAATTGAATTAAATCAAGTGAAATTAAAAAAACTAAAAATTAGAATTCCAAACCTCAACTTTGACCTAGTGTGGTTGAGTCTCCTCGAGCTAGCACTATCGTCACATCTCAAGACCCAAAATTTCCTTGCACAGGAACTCTGACTCCTCTTTCTCATAAGGGAGAGGCTAGCTGGTTCTACTTATATAAAACTATGCTTTTATTTGCTTCTGTAAAAATCACATAAAGCCCATAAACTTTTATAATCTTCGTAAACCTTCACAAGTTTCCACAATTTCCACACATCCCCTCAATTCTAGAGGTTAAGGATTTTACATCTGATTTCACGTTGCTTTAGAATCCCCTCCTATCACAACCTTTCAAATCAAATTCTAGAGGTTGTGGATTTTAAATCTAATTTAAAATTACCTTAGGATCTCCTCCTATTGGAACATTTCATGTTAAATTCTAGAGGTTGAGGAATATACATCCAATTCAGCATTGCTTTAGGATCTCCTCCTATCGCAACCTTTTAAGTCAAATTCTAGAGCTTGAAGATCTTACATCAGATTCTGTGTTTCTTTAACATCTCCTCCTATCACAACCTTTCAAATCAAATTCTATAAGTTTATGATTTTACATCTAATTTTGTTTTTCTTTAGGATCTCCTCCCATCGCAACCTTTCAAATCAAATTCTAGAGGTTGAGGGTTTTACCTCAGATTCAGTGTTACTTTAGGATCACCTCCTATCAAAACCTTTCAAATCAAATTATAGAGATTGAGGATTTTACATCTGATTTTGCGTTTCTTTAGGATCTCCTCCTATCACAACCTTTCAAATCAAATTCAAGAGGTTGTGGATTTTACATCCAATTCTGCTTTGATTTAGGATCTCCTCCTATCACAACCTTTCAAATCAAATGTTAGAGATTGAGGATTTTATATTTGATTCCAAGTTGCTTCAGAATCTCCCCCTATTACAACCTTTAAAATAAAATTCTCTAGGTTAAAGATTGATACACATAAAAAATAGTATTTTTAGACACATTTTTATACCTATTTTTTAGATATTGAGCTTTAATGGAAGGTATTTTTGTGTTTTTCTTACAGATACAAGTAAAAATGGAAAAATGCTTAAAGGAGTGAAAAAGGATAAAATTTGGAGCAAAAAGGTTAAAAATTGTGCAAAAGAGTTTTAAAAATTGTGCAAAAGGTTAAAAATTGTGCAAAAGAGTTTTGGCGCCTAAGAGCCAGACCCGACGCTTAAGCTCCGGTTAAACAGAGAAGGCCATGCCTAATTGTTGAGACCCCACGCTTACGCACCAGTGATAGTTACTAGATGAGTAAAATTGATTTTCATAAATTTCAATGAGATTTTTGAGGCACTCATTGGCTTAATATGTGGTTGTAACCACCATGGATGAAAATTATCATGAAAGAATGCATCTCTTGGGCAAATACATTGAATCATAACACATTTTGAAGAGATCCCAAGGCGCCTCTTGGAAAACTATAAAAGAAAGAAGAGAGGGCTTAGAGAAGAGTCCTGAAAATATTGGCAAGTTTTGAAAGTTCTTCTATGGGATTTAGTTTGAAGAGATTTTCAGGAACCACTTTTTATTTACTTTATCCTTCTTATTATTTTGTTTTGAGTGATTGTAAAAGAGAAGAGATTCAAAGGAACTTCAAGAGTTTGGTGGAGAACTTGAGATAAGTTTTTATCTTTTGTTTTAGACTACTTTTTATTTTAGTCAAGACTTTTTGTTGGTTTGACAATGATTTCTTCTTTTAAACTAAAGTGTGATATTGTTTTCTCCATGGATTCTGAGTAGTTTTCTTTATCTTTCTTCTTAAAATGATAAGTAATTAAGTTTTGGATGGAAGTTGTGGAGAGTACTGATCTTTATTGTTGGAATAAGTTGTGATGATTTAAATCCATGCACTTGATTTACTTCTTGATTTGGCCAATCCAGATGCTAAAATTTTTTGTGAGAACATGTAAGAACCTCGCTGGTATTGTCTCAGGCAATAATTGCAAAGAATCACATGAGGTATATGAATGAGAATGTAGTTCATATGATTGAGTGCAAATAAATATGGAAATATTCATTGATGGGTGTAGAGTTAGAGGACTTTAAAGAGACAGGTTAAAGCACCCAACTCCCAACTTGGTTTATTGTTTTTTTATTGTTTTAGGTTCTGATACAAGAATTTTAGCCCCCAAGTGGAGGGAATTGAGGGAACTCTAGAGTGAGAGCTAGTATCTTCCCTGCCTAGCCGGTCTTCAGAACTATTCAAACTTTAAATTAGTCAATGTTCTCTAGTAAAGGTAAAGAATATTAACGCTCTTATTTGGCACAGCGCAATTTGTATACTTCCACAACAAAACTCATATACTTGTTACTAATTCATGTTGAGAAGAAAGATATTTTCATATCAAGTACTTTTCTTCAACAAAAACTTTAGTTATCTTTTTAAGTTGTTACTTTTCGTTAAAATATCAAAAATACCAAAAATATTTAAATTTTAAATTCCTGCAAAAATAGTTTTAGTTTAAGTAATTATCTTTTTAAGAATAGAAATACTTTCTAAAAAGTGCATATTGCATAATCTTCATTGTGGGTTTGATACTCAAGTCTTAATAAAAAAATCCTATATTATTTGATAACGATACGTATACTTGTGTAGTATCCTAATATATATAAATTAATAGTTAAATACTTATTTTTCTTCAGGTTCAAGTTTTTAGTTTTGTTGCGAAGCAAGGAAAAATAAGTGAAATATAATCTGAGTTATTGTTGTAATGTGCATATTAGTAGTATACAGGGACCAACTTTTTGACGCCGTTGCCGGGGAGAAATTGATTTTAAAAGCAAATTTCTAGTTTTAGAATGTCTTATTTAAACTTTAAGTTATCTTATCTTATCTTCTTTTGTTTTATTTATTTTATTTTATTTTATTATATGTTAGTGTATGTACATAAATGGCAAACCAAAATAATCAAAATGTTGAAATTCATCAAGAGTTTAGACCTTTAAGAGATTATATCAACTCTACTGTAGATGAACTTCATTGTAGTATTCAAAAACCTACTATAGTGGCTAATTCATTTGAGCTTAAACTGTTATTATCAAAATGGTATCAAATAATCAATTTGGGGGATCACCAACTGAAGATCCAAATTAATTTCTTACTAATTTTCTAGAATTGTGTGCTACATTTAAATACGATGGTGTTTTAGATGATGCCATAAGACTTAGGTTATTTATTTTCTCACTGAGGGATAAAGCTAAGATGTGGTTGAATTCGTTAGCACCTGGATCTATCAGAACTTGGGGTGATTTAGCACAAAAGTTCCTTGCTAAATATTTTCCACCATCAAAAACTATAAAGCCTTAATATTGAGAATCAACTTGGGCAAATAGAAGAAGTGATGTTACAAATGGGTAATCAATTATAAAGTCATGGAGCTACAATTAGAAATATTTAGAATCAACTTAAGCAAATCGCAAGTTCATTAAGTAATAGATCTCAAGGAACACTTCCTAGTAATACTGAATCAAATCCAAAAGGCCAGAATAACGAGCAAGTTAAAGCCATACAACTTAGAAGCGGAAGAGAGTTGGAAGGTAGGATTCAAAAAGAGATTGAAGTAGAGAGAGAAGAAATTGAAGAATCAATAGAGGACACTCCAAAAGATTCTGAAAGAAAAGATTCTGAAAGACCTACCTATTGCTCCGTCGAGAATTGATTTAGAAAAACCACCACCTTCATTTCCCAAGAGACTTTCACAACAGAAGTTGGATAAGCAATTTTCAAAATTTCTAAAAATATTTAAGAAGCTTACAATCAATATTCCATTTGCTGAAGCCTTAAAAGAAATGTCAAGCTATGTAAAGTTTATGAAGGATATTCTCAACAAAAAAAGGAAGTTTGAAGATAATGAGATTGTTGCACTTAGTGAGGAGTACAGTGCTATAATTCAAAAGAAACTTCCTAAAAAGCTTAAAGATCCTGGTAACTTTACAATTCCATGTGAAATAGGAGACAGATTTTATGGGAAAGTTTTATGCGATTTAGGTGCAAGCGTTAACCTTATGCCATTATCAATATTTAAAAGATTGGGATTAGGAAAAATAACCCCTACTACTGTAACTCTATAGTTAGCAGATCGTTTAATAACTTATTCTAAAGGAGTTATAAAAGATGTCATAGTGAAAGTGAATTAATTTATCTTTCCTATTGATTTCATTGTGCTAGATATGGAGGAAGATAATAAGATACCTATTATTTTGGGGAGACCTTTCCTAGCCTTTCCTAGCCATAGGAAGAGCAATGATAGATGTGCAGAAAGGTGAATTAACATTGCGCATCAATGATCAAACTGTCACTTTTACATTTCAAAATTAATGAAATACCCTCTAAAAGGAAAAGATGATGAATGATATAGAATGGATGTTATATGATATCTGAGCGAATATCATTTCAAGACTACTTATGAAGAAAAATTTGAAAAAGATTTGGAACACGAGCAAGAAGAGCAATTAGATCAATGTGTAAAACTTTTTAAGAAGATTCAAGTTATGTTCAAGAAAGTTTTGAAATTTTGGATACAATAGACAAAGATAAATCGTTTTGTCCATCTATTGAAAAACCTCCAAAACTTGATTTGAAATTACTTCCTGAACATTTAAAATATGCCTTTTTATGAGATTCCTCTACTTTACCTATTATAATTTCCTCGAAGTTAACAATGGAAGAAGAAAAAAAGCTGATGAAAATTCTGAAAAATTTTAAGAAAGCCTTTGGATGGACAATTGTTGATATTAAAGGAATCAATCCTACAATGTGTATACATAGAATTAATCTGGAAGAAAACTGCAAAGCTGGGGCTGATCCATAAAGGAGATTAAATCCTGTTATGAAAGAGGTTGTTAAGAAAGAAATTTTAAAGTGGTTAGATGCTGAAATTATCTACCCTATTTCAGATAGTGCATGGGTTAGTCCAATTCACTGTGTTCCTAAGAAAGGAGGAGTAACTATAACTGTGAATGAGCATAATGAGTTAATACCTACTAGACAAGTTACAAGGTGGAAAATTTGCGTTGATTATAGAAAATTAAATCTTACCACTAGGAAAGATCATTTTCCACTACCATTTCTGGATCAAATGCTGGATAGATTAGCTGGGCACAAATACTTTTGTTTTCTGGATGGATATACCGATTATCACCAAATTCAAATATCTCCTGAGGATCAAGAGAAAATAATATTTACCAGTCTCTATGGTACTTTTGCTTTTAGATGTATGATGGCAATTTTTTTGTGATTTAATTGAAAAAGGGATTGAAGTCTTTATAAATGACTTTTTAGTGTTTGGAACTTTATTTAACTCATGTTTAGAACATTTATCTAAAGTTCTTAAGCGCTGTGAAGAAACAAATTTAGTCCTTAACTGGAAAAAATGCCAATTTATGATAGCAGAAGGAATTATATTAAGTCATCAAATATCAAAAAAAGGTATGGAAGTAGATTCTGCTAAAATTCAAGTGATCACTAATTTACCTTATCCAATAAATGTAAGGAAAAGTAGGAGTTTTTTAAAATTTCCAATAAATGTAAGGAAAAGTAGGAGTTTTTTAGGACATGCTGGATTCTACAGGCGATATATTAAGGACTTTTCTATAATTGCTAAGCCTTTAAACCATTTAATGGAGAAAGATGTAATTTTCAATTTTGATGAGGAATGCCTAAAAGCTTTTGAATTATTAAAAGAAAAATTAATCACTGCACCAATTATAGTTTCACCAAATTGGGAAAAACCTTTTAAAATTATGTGTGATGCAAGAGATTATGTTATTGGAGCTATTTTAGGATAAAGATATGATAAAATTTTTAAAGTTATTTACTATGCTAGTAAAACTCTTAAGGAAACTCAAATTAATTATTCAAAAACTGGACAAGAGTTATTAGCAATAGTATATGCCTTTGATAAATTTAGATCATATTTGATTGGAACTCATTGTATAGTGCATACAAATCATTCTGCTATTAAGTACTTAATGAAAAAGAAGGATATTAATTTGAGACTTATAAGATGGATTCTTCTTTTATAAGAATTTGATTTTGAAATAGTAGATCGGAAGGGAACTGAAAATCAAATTGTTGATCATTTGTCCAGGTTTGAATTAGAAAAGCCACTCTGTTTTGAAAGAGAAATTAATGAACATTTTCCAGATGAAAATTTGTTTGTTGTAAATGAGTGGCGTGTTTCGTGGTATGCTGACATTGTGAATTACATTGTTAGTGATCTTAAACACTATGAAATGACATACCAACAAATGAGGAAATTTATTTCTGAAGCTAAGACTTATTTTTTGGATGACCCATATTTATATAAACAAGGAAAGGATCTGATCATTCGAAGATGTGTACCATGAGAATAAACTTATGAAATTATCTAAAAATGTCATAATTTTGATTTTGGAGGACATTTTGGTTTTGATAAAATAACATACAACTACAATCTGGATTTTATTTTTTATTGGCATACAATTTTTAGAGTTGTTAATGCTTATATCAAAACTTGTGATAGATGTCAAAGAGTAGGCAATATTTCTAGAAAAAATGAGATGCCCCTACATTATATGCTAGAAGTTGAAATATTTGATGTTTGAGGATTATATTTCATGGGACCATTTATACCATCTTTTAGAAATTTATATTTTACTTCCCTAATATAGTTAAGTTACTTATTATATTATGTTTGTGTTTTATTATGGACTCTGATGTAGTACTGCTACAGATGGAGTTATGTGATGTTGTGGACTATGTTCTATGTTGTGTTTTAAATTTTTATGTTCTATTATTGTTGTGATTGTTGTGTTAGATAGTATTTTGTTTTTAAAATTTTAGGGTAGTAATTTTTTTTTGTTTTTAGTATTGTGGATTGGTTAGTTTAGAACTTAACTTAATTCCATGTCTTTTTTTTAAAGTTAAAAATCTTGCTAGCTTAGATCTTAATTTTAAATTTCAAAAATCGCTACCTTGTATTTTTCTTTTATCATGTTAGTATGTTGTGTGAGTTTATACCCACTGTTTAGAAATCTATTGAATCTCTACATGTTAAACAAAAATAAAATGTTAGAAAATTTGATCAAAATTAATTTTAATCCTAACTTTAGTTTTATACTTGTATAATTAGGATGTAAAAATTCTTGTTAGCATGTTATTTTAATTTTCATTCCTGCCTATATAATTATTTGATGCTGAACTATTTAATTTGTTAAAAAAAAATTAAGTTTTGGGGAGGGATGAAAAACATTTTCAATACTTGAATTTTAATTGTTCTCAAATGAACTACAAATGAATTTAAATTTTAAAAGAAAAATTGATTATGTATATGAAGTTATATTAGGGAAGTAAAATTTCATTTTAGAAGTGAGTAAGAAAATTTAGTTAAAATCTTAAGTAATGAAGAAAAACTTTAAGTTAAAAAATTTTAGTATAGAAAATGATTAATATAAGTGACTATCTTTAGTAAGGAAAATTGTATTTTTGAAAAATTTGGATAATTTAGACTTTTATTTTTAATACTTAAATTTTTTTATTAAAATGATTTTCAAAACTATTATTATATTTCTAAGTAAAGGACTTATATCAAACCTTTGCTTTAGGAAAGAAAGAGTGGAATTCAAAATCATTAAAGACCTGTCCAGATATAGTAATCGACACCTAAAAAAGAAAAAGAAAAAGAAAAAGAAAAAGAAAAAGAAAAAGAAAAAGAATAAAAGTTGAAAAAGGGAGGAGAAGCTTGAGGATTAGTGCCTAATTAGGATGTTAATCCTTATACTTCATTTACTTCTTGATTTGGCCAATTAAGATTTTAATATTTTTTGCGAGAACATGCAAGATTCAAGATGGTATTGTCTCAGTCAACTAATCATAAGAATCACATGAGATTGTATGGATGAGAATGTAATTCATATGGTTGAGTGCAAATAAATAGGGAAATAAACTTTGAATGATGTAGAGTTAGAGGACTTTAGAGTGACAAGCTAAAGCCCCCAATTCAGTTTATTATTTTAGGTCTTGATACTAGATGTTAGCCTTGAGGTAGAGAAAGAAGAGGAAACTCTAGAGTGAGAGCTAGTAACTTCCCTACCTAGCTCGTCTTCAGGACTAAATTTTAAGTTTGGGGGGTTTTGATATATCTAAAATATATAATATTTTTAGACACATTTTTATACCTATTTTTTAGATATTGCACTTTAATGGAAGGTATTTTTGTGTTTTTCATTTAGATACAAGTAAAAATGGAAAAAATGCTTAAAGGAGTGAAAAAAGATCAAATTTGGAGCAAAAAGGTGAAAAATTGTGCTAAAGAGTTTTGGCGCCTAAGTGCCAGATCTAGCGCTTAAGCGTCAGTTAAAAAGAGAAAGTCACGCCTAAGTGCCGAGACTCCGTGCTTAAGCGCCAATAGCAGTTACTAGATGAGTAAAATTAGTTTTCACAAATTTTGAAGAGGTTTTTGAGGCACCCATTGGCTTAATAGGTGGTTGTAACCACCATGGACGAAAATTATCATGAAAGGATGCTTCTCTTGGGCAAATACATCGAATCAAGAAACATTTTGATGAGATCTCAAGGCACCTCTTGGAAAACTAAAAGAAAGAAGAGATGACTTAGAGAAGAGTCTTAAGAATATTGGGAAGTTTTGAAAGTTCTTCTCTGGGATTTAGTTTGGAGAGATTTTCAGGAACCACTTTTTATTTACTTTATCTTTTTCGTTATTTTGTTTTGAGCGATTGTAAAAGAGAAGAGATTCAAAGGAACTTCAAGAGTTTGGTGGAGGACTTGAGATATGTTTTTATCCTTTTTTTTAGACTACTTTTGGTTTTAATCGAGACTTGTTGTTGGTTTGACATTGATTTCATCTTTTAAACTAAAATGTGGTTTTGTTTTCTCCATGGATTCTGAGTAGTTTTCTTTATCTCCTTCTTAAAATGATAGGTCATTAAGTTTGGGATGGAAGTTGTGGAGAGTATGATCTTTAATGATAGAAGAAGTTGTGATGATTTAAATACATGCACTTCATTTACTTCTTAATTTGGCCAATCCAGATGTTAAAATTTGTTGTGAGAACATGTAAGAACCGGGCTGGTATTGTCTCAGTCAACAATTAGAAAGAATCGCATGAGATTGTATGAATGAGAATATTGTTCATATGATTGAGTGCAGATAAATATGAAAATATTCATTGATGGGTGTAAAGTTAGAGGACTTTAAATTGACGGGTTAAAGCCCCTAACTTAGTTTATTATTTTAGGTTCTGATACGAGAATGTTAGCCCCCAGGTGGAGGGAATCAAGGGAACTCTAGAGTGAGATCTTGTATATTCCCTGCCTAGCCGATCTTTAGAATTATTCAAACTTTAAATTAGTCAATGTTCTTTATAGCATCTCTAGTAAGGGTAAAGACTGTTATTGCTTTTATTTGGCACAACACAATTTGCATACTTACACAACATAATTCCTATACTTATTACTGATTCATGATAAGAAGAAAAGTATTTTCATGTTAAGTATTTTTCTTCTACAAAAACTTTAGTTGTCTTTTTAAGTTGTTACTGTTCCGTTAAAATATCAAAAATACCAAAAATATTTAAATTTTAAATTCCTGCAAAAATCATTTTTAGTTTAAGTAATTATCTTTTTAAAAATAGAAAAACTTTCTAAAAAGTGCATATTGCATAATCTTCTCTGTGGGTTTGATATTCAGGTCTTAATCAAAAAGTACTTGATAATGATACGTATACTTGCGTAGTATCCCAATATAAATATATATAAATTAAAAAGTTTAATTCTTATTTTTCTTCAGGATCAGTTTGGTTTTGTTACAAAATAAAGAAATATAAGTGAAAAATATCATCACAACTATTATTATATTGTGCATAAGCAATAAGTTGGGATCAAAGCTTTTACATCTGATTCCACATAACTTTAAAATATCATCTTATGGCAACCTTTCAAATCAATTCTAGAAGTTGAGGTTTTTACATCCCATTCTTTGTTACTTTAGGATCTCATCCTATCGCAACCTTTCAAATCAAAGTCTAGAGGTTGAGGATTTTAAATCTGATTCCGCGTTGCTTTAGGATCTCTACCTATTGCATCCTTTGAAATTAAATTCCAGAGGTTGAGGATTTTACATATTATTTTGCGTTGCTTTAGGATCTCCTCTTATTGCAACCTTTCAAATCAAATTTCTAGAGGTTGAGGATTCGCATGTGATTCTTCGTTGCTTTATGATCTCCTCCGATTTCAACCTTTGAAATTCAATTCTATACTTTGAGGATTTTAAATCTAATTCCATGTTGCTTTAGGATCTCCTCCTATCACAACCTTTTAAATCAAATTCTAGAGGTTAAGTATTTTACAATCAATTTTGCATTGCTTCAGGATCTATTCCTTGAAATAAAATTCTGGAGGCTGAGAATTTTACATTTGATATCGTGTTGCTTTAAGATCACTTCCCCCAATCAATTCCTTCAAATTCCATGTTGGTTGCCACAATTCCTTCAAATTCAAATCTTCTCCGGATCATCTCTTGATTTGGATGTTAATCTCAGTGCTTTGCGTATCAATTTGATATCTTCCCTCACTTAAAATCTAAATCTTGTCAAATGCACAAAATTAATTGAAATAATTAAAATAAAATAAAATCAACATTCAAATTTGAATACTCAAATTCACATCTATAGTTTAAAAATGCACTCGCTAATCCCCAGCAGAAACTTACTACGTCTGTGATTTAAACCCAATCTGCTCAAATTTGAAATCTTAATTGACTCTATGCACTATTCTTAGGCGATTGTGTTGGTTTTGTTGATCATTTAGGTCAACACCAATACATATGGCGTGCTTGTTCAACATACTACACCTATTGGAGGTCCATTTGTTGACCTCATCTTTTATAAGGTCCAGTTATTCTTCCTTAGAAGCCTAGGATCTAGCCATAAGACTTTTTTGTTCACTATCCTAGAGGACTAGTGATGAAACCCTATATAGAAATTCCCCATATAGAAATTCAACACATTCTTGACTCCTCTTGTGAAGTCCAACATGGGTTGTCCCAAGCCCTTAGCCTTTGGCTAAGATAGACAGGACCAACATGTGAAGACTCAAGAGTGAGTTCCTATAGGACCAGTGGAGCCTTAGGTTGACCCTGGGTGGCTTGGTCTTGGTCTCTCACACACATACACTTGAACCAATCACAATTCCACATACACCCTAAACCCGAAATCACTTACACTTGACCTAACTCCTAACTCCCTTTGGAAACACATATAGGTGGTCCCAAGCCTTTGGCCTTTGGTTAAAATGTCTAGAACCAACATGTGCAAGATCCAAAATGGGTTCTCCTATGGATCGTACGGCTTTAGGGAAGCTTCATGGTTTGCATGTTTACCCTACCAAAAAGTCTCCCAAAATTACTAAAATACCCTTAGAGCCCAATGTTTGCCAAAATTACCCAAACTTCTAATCTCCTACCAAAATTCATTCTAAACAATCTCAGATAATTCAAATTACCCAAACTCACCTTAAATTTCCCAAATTTGAGCAAAACACCATAAATTCCCAATATGCCCTTATGGCCCCACAATTCTCATTTCTTTACCAAAACCATTTTAAACGCCTCCAAATTATCCAACTGATCTAAAGTACTCCAAACTCTTCAAAATTTAACAAATTCACCTGTATTTCAAAAAATTACCAAAGTAACCTAATTTTCACCAAAATTCTCAATTTACCTTCAACTCCCACCAAAGCCATTTCAAGTTCAATTTCATAACATTTAAGCTCAAAATAAATCCCCTTTCATGACAGTTATTCACCTAACTTATTTTTAAAGGCCTCCAAAAATAATTTTAAAAAGCCCATCATCCCTTCATCTTAAAAGCTCGTCATTTTAATAGCCCAAAATTAAGTCCACATGACAAGCTCATCATACACATCATATCCATCATCCACTTAATCAATTTAAAATCAAACAAAATGATATTCAAGATTAAAATATTCCATATTTAGCCTCATGACAAACCCACCCAAAAAAAATCCCCAAATTTCCTAAACCTTCTTCATGCAAATTCCAAGCTAAAGGTGAGCCATGAAGCCTTTCCCCAAGCCACATATGAGTCATATGAGCCATGGCCATGTCATCATTCCAATAATGGTGAAAGGAGGAGTCACTTTTAAAACCTCTTAAAAAAAGTTTTTAACCTTTCTAATGACTTCCCAAGCCCCATGATCAACCAAAATCCTTTGGGTAGGGACATGTCCATTCACTCCCCAGACTTTTCATCAGCCTTGGTTACCTTGATGGATGGGCCCAACCCATTCTTGTGAGTCAAAACCAAGTCAAACCTTAAAGTGACCTAAACCTCTTTCCACTTCATTTAAGCACCTCTACCGATGCACAAACCCAATTGGCTTCACATTTGCCCACCACTGATCATCCATAGTGGGATGGTGACTCCTCCCTGGTCGGTCAGCCACCTGGGCTACAAGAAAACACCATGGCTGAGAGGGACCATGCAAAAAAAGTCCACAATTTCACCCATCAATGGTGGCTTGGCCCAATTTGTCACTTGCACTCTTCTTTCCTCGACCTCAGGATCATTTTCCACTCACTAGATAGCCCAATTGAAGCCCCCTTCCTCCTCTATAAATATACCCCACCTCAAGGCCAAAAGAGGAGAGGTACACAAACCTTAGGGAAACTCTGCCAAAATCATTCCAAACCTTAATTCTAGTGTTCCTAAGCTCACTCCAATCATTTTTAGCCCTTCATCCCCACTATCCAGCCCTAATTTTCAGCATTCAATCCATGGAATTTTTTGGTCATACCATAAACCTTAGCCAAACTTCAAGTTGACTCAATCTTGAGCTTCACAAGATCTTAAGGAGGCGTTCCTAAACAAAAACTCTCTCTCCGGAGCACTCCAACCTAAACTTAGAACAAGCCCGAGTTACCCTTCTATCAAAATCATACATAGGCTCAATTGTAGCTCCAACCAACACACGAGGAGGTTCGTGGGAAAAAGGTGAAGCTCAGGAACAAACCCAATTAAGGCCTCACCTCTTGGACAAAGGTATTAATCAAAGTCCCTATTTTTAGACTCCATTTGGGCCTTTGTGAAGAAAGTTTACATTCCATGCATAACTAGCCATATAGATGTGTACGTCCCACTCAGATGAAGGTGTAGGAACAGACCAAACTTAATTTTGTTGAGTATCAAGTGAGATCTTAGGATTAGAAGTTGGACAGTTTTTGGGTTGGGGTGCATTTGGGATGATGAACGGATTTCATCCCTTTCAGTTTGTATCAAATGGACGGACCAGATCACATCGGATGAGAAGATTGAACAAGAACAATGGGTCGCGTAGCAGCTGAGGTGTAAAGAACAAAAAAATAACGGGTTCGAGGTATGACACAATGTTGACTTGGATAAGTAGGAAATTAGGACATTTTCTATTTAAATTAATTCAGAAACTTCAAAAATTCATAACTTGGAGTAAAAAATCATAAAACTAAAAAAATTAGCATTATGCTCAATGAACAGATGAGAATTTATTAAAACAAAAATAAAAAATATTAATTAAGTATTTTGTGTTAAAATATTTAAATACTCCAAAGAATAATTAATTAATTAATTATCTATATTAAATGAAATTTTTAGGGATTATTCCTAATGACATGGGAAATCTTCTCTGATTTTTTTCAAGGTCAGAAAGTATTTATGTGCCCAAAAGCCCTATTTTTTTGGATTATTAGTTTTATTTTAATTAAACAAATTATAAAAAATAAAATAAAAGCCAGAAAAAATCCGAACTTTGGTTTGGTAGGTTCACTGTGCTCAAAGACTCTGAGAAAAATAAAAATCAAATTTTAAAAAATTAATAATGTATTTTTATTTTTAAAAGTTAATAAAAATACAAAAAAATAGAGAAATATTTCAAAAAATAAAAAAATGGGCCAAATTAAAGATAAAATCATCTTAGGAGGCCTTTGTAAAAATTTAAAAATATATTTTTTAATTAAATAGGAATTTTGGATTCAAATAATTATATAAAATAAAAAAAAGTTAGAAAACTATAAAAATGGGTTTAGCATGTTCCTTGTGACCCGGGAAACCTAAAAAAAATAAAATTGAAGTTAAAATGAAAAATTAATTTTTAGGCATTTTCCTAATTTTAAAATAATTAAGAATATCAAAAAATCACAAAATATTAAAATATTTCAAATTTCATGAATATCATCTCAACCATAGGGAACAAATCAAAAATTTGTTTGAAAATTTTTATAAGCATAAAAATCTACTTTTAGTATTTAAAATGTTTTTTCAAGTATTAGTGAATAAAAGAATTATAAAAAATTATATAAAAATCACAAAAATATAAAATAAAATTTCTCTAAGTTCCTTCAGGTCAAAGAGCTTATAAAAAGTATAAAAATGAGTTTTTGAAATAAAAATATATTTTCTATTTATTTATCCATTAAAATCAATTTGAAAATTATAAAAATTAAAATATGATTAAAAAATCCACATAAATCATTCATGTGGTCCTCTGACATGAACAAACCAATAATAATTTTCCTAAAAATAGAAAGTTTAGTTTAATTAGTTAAAGTAATTAGCATTGAAAAATTCTATTTTTTGAATTAAAATAATTATTAAATATTAAACAAAAATCAGAAAAATATAAATCCTCCTATGATGTTTCAATTAACCCATGAGTGGGGCAACATCAAAGTTTTAAAGTCATTTGATTTAAATTGAAAAAATTATGAAGTTGAAAGTCTTAGGGGCAAAATGATAATTTTGGAATTCTATACCTTAATTAAGATCTAGGTCAAACCAGAGGATAAAATTGCAATACTTATGATTAATAATCATTTGAGATGCATGAAACACAAAGGGCTAAAGGGTAGAAATTATTCTACACTATCTTCTACAAAAGGATAAAATTGTAATTATTCAGATTAATGAAGTTTGGAAGATAATTAAGTTTGAATGATTGAAATGTGAGGGGCATGAGCTAGGAAGACAATAATTCATTAATTTGAGGCCCACAAACCAAGGGGTTCAATATGATTTAACCTTATAACAAAGATTAAGCATATTATATTAAAACTTTTTGTTCAAAATTATAAGTTTGCCCATGAAAGATTTTAGAGCATAGTAGTGGACTAGGATTGATACATAATCATTTAATGAGGTTTAGACAATGAAATATAATCAAACATATTCTTAAAACACTACAAGTTTGACTCCAAGAAAAAGGGTAAGGATTTCTTACAAACCTAATTTGCCCTCAAGGGCGCTACCCCCATAATTCCCAAACTTAACACCAAATGAATAACTAGTTACCCCACTCATGGGATTGTTACAACATTGAAATTCATTGAGCATGAGTTAAAACACCATAACTAAAACCAAGGATGATAGGTGAACCGAAATGATCCAAAAACTCTTAAAGTTGTTTAAGGTCATTCCCCGAATACTTTGGAAAAATTCTTAGACATTTTGGACTTCACCTCAACTTATTATAATCTGTTGAATAAAATCAACCTAAAAACATAAACAACAACTAAAAAAAGCCAAAACAAAAGATAAAATCCATAGGGACCCACCAAGATATGACTCGGGACCTGTTAAGTTACACTTCCAAATAAAATATCCTACACTACTTGTCCTACATCAATAACCCAATACCTAAGTATCTGAGTCTTCAATAAGGTATTCAAATCCTTGTAAGCAATTGGGGATATTTGTTAATGCCACTTTAAGATTACCTGGCTTGTTTAAGTCGGAGGTCTAGGTATCAAGGGCGATGAAGATGTTACTTCTGTGTGCTAAAAGAGGGATACAGAGTGATATTTAGAATAGTATCTCATATCTCTCGGACCTACGGGGAGAGGATAGGACCGATGATACTATTCACCAGCTTTTAGTAAAATTTGCTCTCGACACTCTTAGGTTGCTCGTAGACCAAGTCAAGAGTAATTAGCTTGTGGACTATACTACATTACCAAATATTTAACAAAAAATACATTTAATGACATCATTACTTTTGTTCACTAAAATAAATTCTACATGCATGAAAAATTATAGAATTTGGATGAAAACTTATAAAGGTCCACGGGTTAATCACTTGGATAGTGGTTAGGGATTTCCCTCCTTGGATTATCGAGGTGCTGGATTTTTTCACTATTTATTTAAGTTTCATAAGTTTGTTTAAATTTCCTACACTTCATTATATTATCCTTATTGTACTAACGCCTTTTATAGTGGTAGCAGAGGCCAGGTACGCAATGCTATGTTTTATTACCTTCTTCTATTATACTGCACTTCTATGCATATTAATTACAAAAGCTCTTAGAATAGGAGAACATTAGTTTGGTTATATAGGAGGTACATAGCAACAAGACAATGACCAAACCATTTGCATGCATACTTTAAATCTAAATCCTAAACTTGTAATCATTGTGATGAGAAGCTTGGAGCAAACTTCATGGGTAACACGAAAAGGATGTAAGAAAAGAGCATTATTGAACTCACTTTTGCGAGGGTCTATTTTGAATAACGTTTATGGTCCATTTTGTGAAAAAATTTTGCCAACATTGATTCCTTAAATCTCATCAAGGGTCCTTAAACCCTAAAATCTAGGGTAAAAACCCTAATGTGCTCTTTTTAAGCATAAATCTTGGTAACATTCTAGGGTGGTTACATAAATGACAACAAACACTTATTTAGGATCAACTAGACCCTATGATCACCACATTGACCATTTGATCAACACTAGCACTCAATTGGTCAAAATTGATCAAATGATCAACTCTAAGGCCCAATTGGTCAAATTGGTCAACCTTGCTCAAATTGGTCCATTTGGTCAACCCAAACACCAAATTGGTCAAATTGGACATTTAGTCAACCATAAACCCCATTGGTCAAACTGGACCATTTAGTCAACCATAAACCTTATTGGTCAATTTTTTGTCAAAATGGTCAATCTTGAACCCAATGGTCACCACATTGACTATTTGGTAAATCGTAGACCCAAATGATCACCATATAGACAAGACATCACCATATGGATAATTTAACCATCGTGGTCAACCCTTGGTCAAACCCAAACTATAATACTAAATGCAATGACCCCATGACTAATTTAACCATGATATGGTCAAATAAATAATCATGGTCAACCCTGGGATCTAATTGGTCCGTAAACCTTGGTCAACTTGTCAAATAATGGTCAAACTATGTTAACTACATTTTTTTGTCAAAATATGGTCTTTTAATCAAATTATTTTATTTTCTTAATTAATTATTCATTTAATTAATTCAAGAAGGTGAAAAAAAGGATTATTAGACCTAGGATTTAAATTTTAAATCCATGGCCTAAATTCATGGCCACATGATAATTTAAGAGCTTAAACCAATGCTTTACATCTAAACATTAAATCCAACTCATGGCCTATGGGTATTGAGTCATCCATGACCCATTAGTGCTTATCATGACATAGGTAATCCACCAAAAAACTTATGAGCCATCATTTTGACCTAAGTCAAAGGTCATTATGAAGGGAGGGATATTTGTCATTCCTCCCCAAATCCAATGTATGACTTGTATACTTAGGTGGAGTGAGTTAGCCAGCTCAATCTCAAAATCCTCACCACCTCACCATCTCCCAGATGGAAGAATGCCAAAGCCATGGAAAAATTTTCACCTTAATGAAGGCTCATCATGGTATCACTTAGGGAAGCTCATCCATGGTTATCTTCAGCTAGAACCTTATCTTCAGCCATCATGAGACTCCTCGTATTCATCCTAAAACAATTCCATGCTTATCCAAGTTCTGTCATCGCTCATCCATGACTATAAATAAGCTAACCTGAGAGCCCCCCATAGAGAGTAGAACCCTAGCTACAGTCCACAATTCCAAAAATCTTCAATACTAAACTTTTTCTCAATAACCTAAGCATTTGATCCCCCACAGTTTGAACCTCTGTAATCCATTACAGAAGTCCAATTTCTCACCTAAAAATCAGGGCAAGTTTTCTGGTCAACATAGAACCCTTCCAAACTTCAATCAAATCTCTTTAACACCATCACTTACCTAAACGAAGAAATTCCCAATCAAAACTGGCTCTTTCCATATGTTCTAACCCATCCCAAGAACAACCTGTGAGGTCGATTCAACTTGGGGATAGCTCGACCCGATTTCATCCCAAATTGAACACAAGAAGAGTTTTGCAAGGACTTATCGACCGTTCCTACCAAGTTTATGGACATTTAACCCTAAATTTAGCTCTATTTGAAACATTGTGAAGAAGGTCACTTCAAAACATTCACATCACCGTATAGATGAGTTGTTCCCTTTGAGATGAAGCTTTTGAAACAAATTTCAATAAAATCCATTAAGAATGGTCGTGATTAAGCCGGACTGCAGTTTCATCCATATGAAACAAATGAAACTGCAGGCCACGTAGGCGCTTGTGTGGACGAATCAGCCAACCGAGGATTGCGCTGACGCTTTGGTTGGAAGTTGTCTATTGCCGGAACCAAAATCCTATCGCCCGCTTTGGAAAGGCATTTTAATTTACATGTATATAATTAATTTTTAGAAAAATAAGAAATCAAACTGATCCCATTAGCGGCACTATTTTTGGTGTGGGGCTTGTCCGTAAGAAGCTGTTGGTCATTAGAATTGAAATCCTGTTGCCCGCTTCGGAAGGACGTTTTAAAAATTTTTATTTCCAAAAAAGATGAAGTCAAACTGACCCCATAATTTTCATAGTTTAGATGAAAGAGCGTTTTACCTCAAATCCTGTATTAATCCTGAAGGATGAACATAAGAATTGAGGGTGAGGCTCGATCAAATAAACTAGATAAAGTTATGACATCCGTTTGGTCTGTGAAACCAATGTATTGGCCGACAAATTCCCCTATTTAATATAAGGAAATAAATAAGGTTTATATTATGCTGGGTTCGGGAAAAGCTTCCTATAAGGGCAAGCCCCTATAGTTAATTACATCTTAGGTAACAAAAGTTACCTAAGAATACTCTCGATAAAAGTCAAGAAAAATTATCTTCAAGGAGTTTAAATGGTAAGGACATTTTAAAGATATCGGACTAAGAAGTGTGAAAGGGGATTAGTTCAAATTTAGAACATTTTGTTTTGGAGTCCAAAGGAGGAAACACTAGAGGATGTCACGGAT
>NW_018165004.1:226770-228573 GCF_001263595.1 Phalaenopsis equestris | reverse complement strand
TTGAGGATTTATGTTGCACTAGGCAAACAACCTCGAATTCCTATGGCTTTGTTGTTTAAAGCTAAGAAAGGATGGGTTGTTGTAGATGCTTTTGCTGTTGAAGATGGCCAGGCTGCCCACCATTTGATTAGAGCAACACCAGTTAAGATCCTACGGTTCCCTCATTTTAGTACAACCATTTTTTATCAGATTCATTTAGTCCATATTAATTTACTAAACTCAACTTAAAGAGTTCCATACTTTCATTTAGACTATGAGAAGTCTCGTTAGAAACCGTAGGTTACCTCCTTCAAGGGATTCTAGATCATCTATTAGAGACGTCTTAATTTTGTTGCAATTGTTGTTTTGTGATGTTTGTGATTAAATTCTTAGTTGTCTTATATTTTGAATGTTGTGGTGGCAAATTTTTATCTTGTTTTATTTTAGTTTTGGTTTTTATTTTGGTTTTTTGGCTATCCTAGCAGTTTGAGTTTTCATGCAGAGTTACATCGTTGTTTGACATGCAAGCTCAAGATAAGAAGTACAGAAAGGTAAATGCAAAAATTTAAGAGCATATCTGTCGATTCTTCTTATTCCACCACCTAAAAGGTTAGTACTTGCAAGGCATGTGATACACAAAAAATATACGTATGCTTAGACACATATTTTATACTCATTTTTGGTGATATTAAACTTTAATGGAAGCTATTTGTATGTTTTCTAGTAGGTTGTTGAATTTTAGGGCGTAAAGCAAGAAGGAAGCAAAAAGGATGAAATTTGGAGCAAAAGTGAACAAGTTGAAATTTGTTCAGCACTGACGGTGCCAGAAGTACCACCGACGACAATGGTTGACAGAGAGCATTGAATTTAATTACGGGACACTAGCACTGACGGTGCCAAAATGGGAACCGACGGTACTATTATCGATTTAGCCATGATTTCTAGAAGATTTGACGAATCTAGATGCATTTTTAAGAGTTTTTGGAGGCACCTATTGAAGAACCGACTCTAGGCTTTATCTGGGGTCGAAATTGATTAAAAAAGTGACTCTTCCTTTTATTCCATCGCCCCAATCCAACTTTACACACAACACATTCCTCCATTTTTCATTCCACAACCATTTAGAGTCCATTGTTCTTATAATTTAGAGTTTTGTGGAGAGATTAACTGTGAACTCTTCTCTAAGAGTGTTGGAGAAGGAGAAAAGTGCGAGATTTCTTCTTCCTTTATTCCTAGAAGAGGCTACAAGGGATTTGCTCTGAGAAAGAGTTTTAGATAAGTGTTGTTTGTCTATTAGTGTTGTATGAACTTTCTTTTATATATGAAATTTCTGTTTTGTTGTATCTTTCTCATGAAGTCTGAGTACTTTACTTTATCTTTCTTTATACTATGAGGTATGGTGAAATGAAGAGATAATATGAATGTGCTAATATTAAAATATAAAATCAATTGTATTGATTTTTCAACTCTGAACTTAATTTACTTTTTGATCTAGCCAATTGAATTTTTAAAATATGTTGTGAAACATATGATTCGGGAAATGGAGTATGAGTTCTACAATAGAGTGAGGATCACATTTGATTCCATGAAGGAGAACTTCGTTCATGGAATTAAGTGCAAATAAATAGGGAAATATACTTTGTTGGGTGTAGAATTAGAGAACATTTAGGGTGATAGAATAAAATCCCCAATTTAGTCCTAGTGTTTAAAAATTAAAGCAACAGTTAACCTTCAAGTGAAGGGAAGTCGGAGCTCTGAAGTGGGAGCCAGTATCCTCCTAGCCTAGCCATGGATTTAGGGACTAAACCTGGGATTAGCCAATGA
>NW_018165004.1:225314-226282 GCF_001263595.1 Phalaenopsis equestris | reverse complement strand
TTGATTTTTAAAAATCATTTAAGTTTCAAATTTGAGGGTTACTTTTAAAAATCAATTAAAAATATTAAATGATCTCCAAATAACTTGAAATTTTTATGGTGAGTTCTCTGACTCATAAGCCACAGTGGAGAACAAAAATCAAGTGACTTTAGTCTCTGTGTGTTCTAAATTAAATATTTTAAACAAATTAGAGTTTGCTTAAAACAGAGATATTTTGATCTCAAAAGTCATGAAATTATTTCGTAAGACTACTCTGTCCATAGGGAACTTACGTGAATTTTTGTAGAATTTTCTAAGCCATTACGTGAATTTTTGTAGAATTTTAATTTTTGTAGAATTTTCTAAGCCATATACAATTTTCTATAATTATTTGAAAAGAAAATGCATAAAAACTTAAAAAATTAAGATCTCTGTCTAGAGATCTTCTATGTCTTTGGAAAAATGCTTAAATTATTTATCTAGACAGAGGCTACAACATATAAAAATTTAGAGTCAAGGCAATAATTCAATATGAATGGAGATTGAAAAACCCCTAGCCTTAATTCATTTTTTAAAACTAATCTATGCATCAAATTAATGTGAAAATAATTTGACATGGTTCTCCTATGTTCACTGAGCAAGAGGATATTTTTATTTTATTTTTGTGAATTTTCTACACAAAGATATGGATTTTTGAAGTTTAGGAGCTATTTTCTGAATTTATTAAATATCCTATTTATTTATTCAAACCGCGGGCTGACTAGATCCTGGGATCCGTCCAAAAGACACGCGGCGCGCTCCTATTCAACGTCGCCTTCCGAGTCAGCTGCCATGTATCGTTCCATAGGATCATCCCGCCCCGGATGATCATCCGACTCGATCTCCGCCGTTCATTTAATACATGCGAGAATGGACGGCATCCGTTCATCATCCCCAATGGAATGAACCAGTGTTCGTCCACACTAAAACCTTATGATCTCGGCCTAGAC
>NW_018165004.1:224455-225214 GCF_001263595.1 Phalaenopsis equestris | reverse complement strand
TTAAATAATCTCCAAATGACTTGAAATTTTTATGGCAAGTTCACTGACTCATAAGCCACAGTGGAAAACAAAAATCAAGTGATTTTATTCTCCGTGTGTTCTAAATTAAATGTTTTAATCAAATTATGGTTTGCTTAAAACAGTGATATTTTGATCCTGAAATATCATGAAATTATTTCCTAAGATTACTCTGGCTATAAGAAACTTACATGAATTTTTGTAAAATTTTCTAAGCCATATAAAATTTTCTATAAGTATTTGAATAGAAAATGTATAAAAACTTAGAAAATTAAGATCTCTGTCTAGAGATCTCCTATATCTTTGAAAAAATACTTAAATTGTTTGCCTAGACAGAGGCTACAACATATAAAAATTTAGAGTCAAGGCGATAATTCAATATGAATGGAGAATTGAAAAACCCCTAACCTTAATTCATTTTTTTAAAATAATTTATGCATCAAATTAATGTGACAATAATTCGACATAGTTCTCCTCTGTTCACTGAGCAAGAGAATACTTTTATTTTATTTTTGTGAATTTTCTACACAAAGATATGGATTTTTAAAGTTTAGGAGCTATTTTCTGAATTTATTAAATATCCTATTTATTTATTCAAACTGCGGGATGACTGGATCCTCGGATCCGTCGAAAAGCCACGCGGCGCGCTCCGATTCGACGCCGCCTTCTGAGTCAGCTGCCACGCGTCGCGCTGTATCACCTCAGATGACCATCCGGCTTGATCTCTGCCGTCCATTCAAT
>NW_018165004.1:202581-222768 GCF_001263595.1 Phalaenopsis equestris | reverse complement strand
GGAATTTTTGGATTTTTGGGCCATGGAGGGGCATTTTGGTAATTTGGCCATTTTTGTTAATTTTTGCAAATTTGGATGTATTCAAAGTGTTTGGAATAAGTTTTGATCAATTTTAGGTATTTTGGCAAAAATTTGAGAATTCTGGCCAAATTTCGGTCCCAAGGGTAGTTAGGTAATTTGGAGGTGTCTAGGGCAAAAGACCCAAGAGGAGCATTTCAAGTGCAATTGGGTAAATATCCATTCTAAATGAACCATGTATCAATGAAATCCCCATTTTGGGCTCTCATGTACTGATCTTAGTCAAGGTATTGTGAGGGTATTGTGATAGTATAGTGTACCTTAGCTCCAAATCAACACCAGGGTCAATCCTAAGGCCAAACAGTCCTATAGGAACTCTCCTTGAGTTTCCTCATAATGATCTTACCTACTAAGTATTAGAGGTTAGGACCAATATGTGGAACTTCAAGTTGAGTAAAGAAAAGAGTTTTGAGTTTCTAATGGTGAGGGTACCTTTTCTAGTTTTCTAAGACTAGTCAATAGGAAAGTCCTATGGCTAGACCTATGCTACTAAAGAAGTTTCTAGACCTCAACCAAAAGTGAGGTCAACACCCATATCTTTCAAAGTTTAGATGAAAGAACGCTACACCTCAAGCTCTATATTTATCCTGAAAGATGAGCACAAAACTTGAGGATGAGACTCGATCAAACAAACTAATAAATATATGACACTTGTTTGGTTTATGAAACCATTTTTATTTGTAAGCCGACAAGTTTTCCTATTTAATATGAAAAACTAAATAGGGTTTATATTAAGCTGGGTTCGAAAAAGTTTCCTATAAAGGCAATCCCTTATTGTTAATTACGTCTTAGATAATTGAAGTCACCTAAGAAAACTCTCGATAAAAATCAACAGATACTGTCTTTAGGAATTTCATAGGATAGGACTTTTTGAAAAGATTGGACGAAGAGGTCTGAAATGAGAATGGCTCAAATTTAGAACATTTATTATGGAATCCGAAGGAAGAAGAACTAGGGGATGTCATGGATCCTAAGAAGAACCTTGGTGACTTCCCAAGCTATCCTACTATTTGGCTTAAACTTAGAGGTAAAATATTTAAATGTTTCATCTTGTCAGTTTTATTTAAACATCCATGTGAAACAATCACACAAATAGTTTGGAAGATGTGATGATTTAGGTCGTGACAAACGATAACCTTGGAGTTCTAAAGCGAGTTAGGGCTTATGATGTATAGCAGAGTCATACGAAGGCCTAAAGAAAAGTTGAGAATTTATGTTGCACTTGGCAGACAACCTTAAAATCCTATGTCTTAATGTTTAATTTTAACGAATGGTTTAGCTGATGTATACATTTTTTTTTGTTGAAGATATTCATACTGCCCACAATGCTAGCTCCAAGTTCCTTGTCGTGACTAGGTTAAGTTTTCTAATGTGTCAATTCATGATGTCAAATCAAACTCCTAAAGTTATGGTTATTTAAATTTTATGAGGAATGTTAAAGTTGATTAGAGTGACACCGGTTAGGATCCTACGGTTCCCTCGTTCTAGCACCACTATTTTCTTTTGCATTCACTTAGTCTAAATGAATTTACTAAACCCAACTTAATGAGTTCCTTGCTTTCATTTAGACCATACGAAATCTTGTTAGCAACCGTAAGTTATCTCCTCCGAGGGATTCCTGATCATCCGATAGAAACATCTTAATTTAGTTGCATTTTTTGTTTTTTTTTTATGATTAAATTTTGAGTTGTCTTAAATTTTGACTTTTGTGGCAGAAAATTTTTTCTTGTTTAATTTTTAAATTTTAGTTTTAGTGTTGCGGTTATCCGAATAGTTTTTATTTTGACATGAAGGGTGACATCGTTGTTTAACATGCAAGTTTACAAGTAGGAAATGAGAGGTGAAAATAAATAAGAGTAAATTGCAATGCAATAACTTAAAGTATTCCTGTCGATTCTTCCCGCTCCTTCCACCTAAAAGGTTAGCTTTGTCAATGTATATATAATTTTACAAGGATTTCAAATTGTAGGAGTAGATGAAGGTGTAGCTACCAAACCCCAAGTTATGAATTTATTGAGTCTCATAAGATCTAAGTGGATGATGTTAGAATAAAATATAGCAAGTTCAATTAGCCCTTCAAAATATTCAAGAGATTCCAAAACGCTCTGAGCATGACCCTGAACCACTTTGAAGATTTCTTGAACCGTTTTAAGTTCATTTAGAACTTATCATATTGTTCTGTTAATCATCCAAGTTTAAATAAAGGTTATCCCATTGCTCAAGGAAACTTGTTGTTCTACTTATCTGAAGGCTAGGACACTCCATAAATCAATTGATACTTCATTTAAGAGTATGTGGGTGGGTGCCTCTAAGGCTTATATTGTATAGCAGAGCCATACGAATGCCTAAAGAAAAGTTGAGGATTTATGTCACATTAGGAGGATAACCTCGAAATCCTATGGCTTGTTGTTTAATTCTAAAAAATGGTTTATTTGATGTAGACATGTTTTGCTATTGAAGATGGTCGTGCTACCCACAACGCTAGCTCCAAGTTCCTCATCATGACAATTTTAAGGTTTTTAATGTATCAAGTCTTGATGTCAATTCAAATGTCTCCTAAACTTATGGTTATTTAAATGTTATGATGAATGCTAAAGTTGATTAGAGTGACACCGGTTAGGATCCTACGGTTTTCTCGTTCCCACACCACTACTTTCTTTCAGATTCACTTAGTCCAAATGAATTTACTAAGCCCAGCTTAATGAGTTCCGTACTTTCATTTAAACCTTGTAAAATTTGGTTAGCAACCATAGGTTACCTCCTCCGAGGGATTCACGATCATCCGATAGAAACGTCTTAATTTAGTTGTAATTTTTGTTTTGTTTTTTTTTTATTAAATTTTGAGTTATCTTATATTTTGACTATTGTAGTGGTGAATTTTATCTTGTTTAATTTTTAAATTTTAGTCTTGGTTTTGCGGCTATCCTAACAGTTTTAGTTTTGACATGCAGGGTGGCATCGTTGTTAAACATGCAATTTTACACGCAAGAAACGAGAAGTGCAAATAAATATTAGTAAATCGTGACGCAATAACTTAAAGCGTACATGTCAATTCTTCCCACTCGTTCCACCTGAAAGGTTAGCTTTGACAACGTGTATATAATTTTGCAACCAATTTAAATTGCAGGAGTAGATGAAGGTATAGCTATCAAACCCCAAGTTATGAATTTATTGAGTCTCGGAAGATCTTAGTGGATGATTTTAGAATAAAATATAACAAGTTCAATTTTCCCTTCAAAATATTCAAGAGATTCCAATGTGCTCGGAGCATGACACTGAACCACTTAGATGATTTCTTGAAACATTTTTGAGTTCATTTAGAACTTATCATATCGTTCTATTAATCATCCAAGGTTAAACTAAGGTTATCTCACTGCTCAAGAAAACTTGATGTTCTATTTATCCTAAGGCTAGGACACTCCATTAATAAATTGGTATTTCATTTAAGAGTTATGTGGGTGGGTACCTCTAAGGCAGGTTTGAGTCATAAGAGATTGTGGTGCCCATAATCAAAGTCAGACTTGTAATGTTTAAAGATGTTAATCACCAATCATATTATCTTCTAAATCCAATCGATTGAGTTTAGACATCGAGCCTTGGTCATTATTAAACCCTTAATAATTAGAACGAGGGAAATTGATGGTGGTTAAGAATTCACGTGACTTTAAGAATTTAGAATGTTCTATCCATGGGTCAATTAAAACATCAGATCAGAAAAGGTGGGCTTTCAAAATCTAATTTGATTTTTTTAAAATAATTATTTAAATTTAGAGAGTAGTATTTTCAAAGTTGATTTTACTTAACTATCCAAAATAAAGTTTTTTTTAATGAGAAAATTACTAGAGATCCGCTTAGCTCAAAAAAACACTTAGACAAAATTTCATGATTTTTTCAATTAAATTTTTATTATTACTACTTAAATGTTAATAAATTTCAATGGTTTAATTAAATGGAAAATAATGTTTTAATTATAACTATTATTTTTATATTCTTATTAAACTTCTCTAAGTTCAAAAGACTCAAGGAATCAAATTTTGTATTTTCTGATTTTAAATTTTATTATTATAATTATTTTTAATGAGAAAATTATTTTTTTTAGGTTTTAAAATTTATTTTTAACTTGGAAAGATTAGGAAAAATATTTAAAGAGTCCCAAGTGATCAGGAGACCATTAGGCACATTCTAAAATATTTTTTTGTATTTTTTGGGATTTTTTTAATTATTTTAAATTCAAAATAAGGCTAAAAAATTAAATATTTTCTCAAAAACAACTTTTATTTTTCCTGAGTGCCCCTAACTACAAGGAACTCAGAAAATTGCTTTTCAAAATTTTTCCAAGTGTATTTAATTTATTATAATAATTTATGTACAAAAATACAAAGTTTCTTAGAAAATCAACTTTAGTGTTCAAACTTAATCAAATAATTTTTAAATTTTTACAATGGGTACACATAATTTTTATACACAGTGTGGAATTAATTTTGTTAATTTTTAATTAGTATTTAATTTACATAAATTACTACAAGATATATACACTTAAGCAAATTTACAAAATTATTTAAGTCATCATGATATTTTTCCTGAGCTTCTCTGACCATAAGAAACTGACTAAAATTATTCTCAAAGTTTTCCAAGTGATCTTTTAATTTATATAATTAAAAAAAAGCCAAAATAGTCATCTTAGCTTGAAAATTAGGGTCAGAAGCATAGAGATGTCCTCTGACCTTGGAAAAATCAGAGGACATAACCTTTGTCATGAGGAACAAACCCTCAAAATTTCATGTCATGGTGAGCAATGTTTGTTTATAATGAATTAAAATACTCTAAAGAGTATTTAATTCATTAAAAATCAGGGAGTAAGAAAATAATTTTTATTTTTAACCTACATTATTCTCCTCTGCTCACTCGGCAAGAAGTTATTTCTTTTATTTTTATGATTTTTCTAGAGAAAGATATGGATTTTTGAAGTTTAAGCATTTAATTAATCCCAAAAAAATCCATATTTTTCTATTTAAACGTGCGGAGCCAACCCATCCTACGGTGGCTCCGAGCTCACACGCAGTGCTCCGCCATTTGACACGACTATCCACCTCAGCTTCCATGCGGCCCACCTTTTCGCTCCAAGGGTTTGTCTGGCTTGATCTCTTCCGTCCATCCAATACATGCGTATTCAGACAGCTCCCCGTCATCGTCTCGAAATGACCTAACTCAAGAGCCGTTCACACTAAAACCTTAAGATCTTCATATAGACACAACCAAATCACATGGGGTTTATTCATATACCTTCATCTACTCAAGAAGAGGACATTTATATGGCTTATATAGAATGAAATGCAGTAAATATGTATGGAGAATTAAAATAGGCAAAGATTATGGTTGAGGTTAAATACCTTTGTCTGAGAGGGGAGGCCTCAATCAGATGGTTGTGGTAGCATTGATTGAGTCCAAAGAACCTCCAGATGAATTCCTAGGTCCTGGTGAATTATCTAGATATGATTTCGACCAAGCTCGATTTCAGGTGTTGGTCTAGAGCTATGTTAGAGGCTATTTGAGAGGGGGCTTTTGTGGGGGATAAACTCCTCTTGCTCTGGTGATGGTGTGGGCATAGTTAATTGGAGTTTGGTGGACTATGGAGGTGTGTGGAAATATGCCCTGGTTTGAGCTGAATTTTTTAACTCAAAATTGAGCTCTTATAGTGGGAACTAGAGGGAGAAAGTGGTGGGATTGAGTTGAGGAGTTCTAGAAGAGTCTCTGGAAGCAAATGAGCAGATTTTCCATAAGTATTTTGCTAACCTCCCCTTTGTCCGTGGAGGGGTCAATTTAAAGCCATGGCTACCTGGGGAGCTTAGGGCTTGGTAGTGGGTGCTAAGGCTTGCTGAGGTGGAGTGAAGAAAAGCACAAGCATCTAATTGAAGTGAGCCAAGTATGAAGTTCAAATTTTGTTTTTTGGCCATTTGAGCTCCTTCAAGGTGACTATTTTTGGTGATTGAGGTGGTGGCTGGCCAGGGTTCAGTCACCTCTTGGCTCAGGGAGGTCAAGGAAGGGTCAATTATGATTTACACCCAATGACAAGTGATGATGGCAAGGTATTTTCAAAGTAAGGCTAAATATGGCTAAGTTCCCTTAAATCAAGGTACCAGTGGTCCATACCTCACCTAGGTGGTTTAGGTAGGTTTAGGCTGGTCAATAGAGTCCATGGGGGTTGTGGTGACATTAATTTGGTCATTTTGCTATTGTTAAGTCAATTTTGGTGATGAGGTTCAATTTGGGTCAAATTATCTTGAAGTTTTGTTTAGGTTAGGCTAACCATAACATTGAGCCCAATTTATTGATCAATTTTTTGTGGGTGATTGTCATGAGAGGTTTAGTGAAGAGTTGGAGTGGTTTTCAATTGATTTGGTGGGTCAATTTGAAGGAATTTGGGCATTTAGTCAATTTGTTGATGTTAGGTTAGACTTGGGTTTAGGTTATGCTGGAGTTAGGATAATTCCAAATAGAGGGTTCAAAATGGTCTAGGGTGATGTTATGAAGAGTTTTCAACTCAAATTGGTATCAATTTTGGGATTTGGGCATTCAATCTGGTGACATTTGGAGATGTGGCTAAATTGGGGCAAATTTGGGGATTTTAGATTTGAGTTAAAATTGAGTGAAACTGAAGCTTGACCAAGGTCAATCTGAAGCTTGACCAAGGTCAATAACATGAACAAGGTCAATTAAGTGTTAAATTTTGTGTGTGGAGATGTTTCAAAGAGTTTATGATGCATAATTGGGGCAATTGGATAAATTTGGGGGTTCAATTTAGTGAGATTTGGAATTTGGGCCAAATTGGGGCTTTTTGATTTAGGTTGAAATGGGACTCAAATGTTGGTCAATTGGACTTGAATTTGGTTTTAAATGATCATAGGCATGATTAGTTTGAGTTTATAATTGAAATTAGGAAAAATTGGGATAAAATTGAGGGACATTTGGGGTGAATTTGGAGAAATTGGGCCTTTAGGGGCAATTTGGGAGTTTTGGTCAAAGTGATTAAATTTGTCAAATTGGGTTTAATTGAAGCTTTCAAATTGGTTTTGGAGACATTTGAAATGATTTTGAGGGTTTTGGGAAAGTTTGGACCATCAAGGGTATTTTTGTAATTTTGGCCAATTTGGGGGTATTTTGGGGATTTTGCCAAATTTGGGAGGTTTTGGCCAATTTTGGTAGTTTCAAATGGTTTGAGATGATTTTTGAACAAATTTGAGTCATTTGGATAATTTTGGGAATTTTGGTCAAATTTGGGATTCAGTGGTGTTTTGGTAAATTGGGTAGATTTGGGGAAAAAAGGTCAAGTTTGGTATTTTAGTGAAAGTCAAGTGTCAACCATCCTATTTCAGCCATAGACCAATGGAATCCTCTACTCTGGGTCCTTCATGTATAGGTCTGAGCTAGACTCTAGCTTAGTGCTAGTGTGTCTAGGGGATCATCTACATGAGTCTCCCAAAAGGTTAAGGGGTCAAAGCTAATAAGGTTGGATTTAGATTTGTGAGTGGGATGTGAGTGAAAGTGAGTGTATGTGGGCAAACTAGTTTTAGACCAACACTCAGAATCAACCCAAAGGCCAAGCAATCTTATGAGGGAGCCCCTTGAGCTCCCCCATATTGACCCCACCTACTAAGTGCTAGAGGTTACGACCAACATGTGGAACTTCAAATTGCGCAAAGGAAAGTTTAGAATTTCTAATGGTGAGGGTTCATTTTCTAGTCCTCTAGGAATAATCAACAGGAAAGTCCTATGGCTAGATCCTAGGCTACTAAATAGGAAACTAGACCTTAACCAAAAGTGAGGTCAACAAATGGGCCCCCAATAAGTGTGGTGTGTTGGACAAGCACACCTCACGTATTGGCATTGACCGACAAGTTCAACAAAACCAACACAGACTTCTAAGTCAACAGAACTAGAACGAAGTGTAGAATTTAGTGGCAGTTGTTCCTGCTAGGGAGTAAAAGATATTCTCGCTAGGAAAAATAAAAGAGATTTTGGAGATAATCGTCAGGTAAACCGACAGTCCCGACAAAGATTCGATTTGAATTGAATATATCAAAGAAAGTTTGGATTTCAATTTAGAATTTCAAGGAGATGAAACTATGCGTGAGGAAACCATATTGAGTGGAAAATATTGAGTGGAAAACACAAGCAAAACACAAGCACAGAAAATGGAATTGGTCTTCAAAGCCTATCCCAAATGTGAGGATGAGAATAGGACATTTAAGCCTACCTTAAAAGTGTAGATGGGAATAGGATGTCTAAGCCTACCCCAAAGGTGGAAATTGGAATAAGACATTTGGCCAATTAAATAACCCTAGAACAATCAAAATCTCAAAGTCATATTTTGAGCAATGTCAAGTTGTATAGTATGTCTTCAAATATCGTCCATTGATCGACAGCATAAGTCTTTCGCCTCGGAAATCCACCAGTTGTGTAGTAACCTCTCATTACAGCACTACCTCTGCGCATTAGAAAAAGTACTTCATAGTGACAAGAATGAATCTATTTCCCTTAGAGGATGGAGGGTCTATCAAACCTATTGTGTCTGTGCCCTAACACTTGAATGACCACAAGGCGGCGGTTAGGTGTAGCACATTCGAAGGTTGGTGTAAGACCACCCCATGCACTTGACAAAGGTGATACTTTCTGACTGTATCCATGTAATCGGACATCATCGCTGGCCAATAATACCAGAGTTTCTTAATATTTATTTTCATTTTTGGCCTTGACTGGTGAGCACCATACAATCCGGCATGTACTTCTTTGATGATACTCTGCTCTTCTGCTCTGCTTAGACATCGTAGCCACATCTGATAGAACAATCTTTTGTAACAAACATCACCCATTAGAGCATATGACATAGCTCTTTTCATGATGTGGTATGCCTCAGATTTGTCCTCTGGCAGCTTTTCAGACTTCAAATGTTATATTAATGGCTTACTCAAATCTTTATTGATGTCAGCCACTACGATCATCATTCCTTGTTCATTTTCGAGCTTGTGTAAATTATCGAGGTCAATCTGAGACAATATCGATGCAATCCTCTAGTGTACATGCCAGCTCTTTAGCAAGTTTTGTTAGAGTGTTGCCATCTGGTAGAGAGTTACACTGGGAATCTATTCAAGCAGCTTCATTTTATATTGATGGTATTCTGCAAATCTTGACTTCAAAATCTTATACTGTCTGGCAACTTGTTGAATGATGAGTTGTGAGTCACCATATATGACAATATCTGTTATATCCATCGAGATTGTCAATTCCAATCCAGTGATTAGTTCTTCATATTCCGCTTCATTGTTTATGCACGGCTCTGTCAAGTGATAAGAGAATCTCAACATGCCTTTATCTGGCATGATGAAAATCAGATCAATTCCTTCTTTGCCAGGTATAATTGTTCCTGATCATTTGTCTTTTGTAGTTGATGAATCTCCATCAAAGTACATTCACTAGTTTTGTAGCAACAGTAGAATCGGTGGTGATGATGGTTGTATCAACTCTACTGCCTAGGCAGAATCTGACAAGAATGCAAGCAGACAAATTTTCAGTTGATCTTTGAGATCATCTGGCAGATCTGACATCTCTTAGAATTTCTTTCTTCATGCGAGGGGACACTGCACATACCACTTGTTTAAGTAATTCACCGACTGAACATCCCTCCTTAGTAGCTAGTCTCTGGAATATTTTACTCAATCGGGTGATAGGAGTTGGTTTCTTCCTCTCCCCGCCAAGTCCATGAGGTAACAGTAAAGTATCAGCATTCTTCTGGATACTTTCGTACCCATTGGTGTTCATTAAATGATGGAGCCTACTCCCATGCAGAAGTGGATAGGTCTACGACAATCCTATTTCCTCCTAGTGAGGAATTTCATCAACAGATATTTCCTCATAAATCTGGGCTTTAGTAGCCCTCTGAATCTTTCAACTGCGATTTCTTCTTTGTGACCAATTTGGCGTAGACTTCGAACTCAATCCAATTTCTAGCATGGAAGGCGAAACAGTGAATCTTTTGGTTGTATCTTCAATGATCATGACCTTATTTCCCTTAGCAGAAGCGGGAACAACAGGCTTAGCAGGTGCTGGGGAAATAGTCTTTACCTTCTTGTAAGAAGAGAGAAAACTCCTAAACTTCCAGAGCAGTAACATTCACCACAACAAAGGGAGCCTTTCCGAGAACAACTTCAAGTTCATCAAATCTAGTTCCAAACTTGATGGTGATGTAGACATTGCGGGAATTGCGGTTCATCAGCAGGTTGCACGAGAAAGTGACTGTAGGGAACGCCATTGTAGCAGCTTCAAAAAGAAAGCTCTAGGGTTAGTTATTTGGCCAATACCTTGTAATTCTTGTGAGAGCACTAAAATTAACAAAGGTCAATCTGTAGACGGGGCAAGTCTTTCATTTTAATTTTAGTTCGTGAAAAATATTTCAGGATTTAGTAAAAATAAATTTAAAAATAGGAGAATTTAATTAATTATATATAGAACATTTAAAGAGAAAGTGCAACGCGACATAATTCAATTTAATTTTCAAAATAGCAAACCAAACTCAAAAGGAAAAATGAAGTTTTGGACACAGTGCGAGACTGGCCTCACAACGCACAATGTCAAGGCAGAACTAGTCCACCAACACACCTATTTGGGGTCTGACCCCACACAAAGGTTAAAATTCCTAATGAACTCCTGAAGCTCTTTGTTCAAAAGTGGTTGAACAGACGGTCCTGAAGTTTAAGAGAGTTGATTGTACTTGGTCCATAAGGGACACGAACACATTACAGATGTATAAAGAAGGGTAATTTGGTCCATAAGGGACACAAACACATTAGCGATGTATGAAGATAATATTCCTTGATTTAAATGGAGAGAGAAACAACTCCCCAAAGGAGTCGCCAGAAGCTGGTCGGCACTATTTTGGTTAAGGTGTTGCCCGGGGACATGAACACATTACCGATGTATGAAGACAATATTCCTTGATTTAAATGGAGAGAGAAACAATTCCCCAACGGAGTCGCCAGAAGTTGGTCAGCACTATTTTGGTTAAGGTGTTGCCAGTTGGAAGCTGTCGGTCGCCGGAACCGGAATCCCGTCACCCACTTTGAAAGGACATTTTAATTTACATATATATATATTTAATTTTTAGAAAATATGAAATCAAACTTTTCCATATCTTTCAAAGTTTAGATGAAAGAGCACTACACCTTAAGCTATGTATCTATCCTGAAAAATATGTACAAAACTTGAGGGTGAGGCTCGATCAAACAAACTGAGAAATATATGACATCTGTGTGGTCAGTGAAACCACTTTTATTTGTAAGCTGACAAGTTCCCCTATTTAATATGAAAAATTAAATAGGTTTTACATTAATTTGGGTTCAAAAAAGTTTCCTATAAAGGCAAGCCCTTATAGTTAATTACAACTTAGATAACCGAAGTTGCCTAAGAAAAATCTCAATAAAAATCAACGGATATTGGCTTTAGGAATTTCAAAAGATAGAACTTTTCAAAGAGATCAGGAGAAGAGGTGTGAAATGAGAATGAGTTAAAGAAACATTTATTATGGAATCCAAAGGAAGAAGAACAAGGGGATGTCATGAATTATGAGGAGAACCTCGGTGACTTCTCAAGTTATCCTACTATTTGCTTCAATTTTGAGGAGAAATATTTAAACGTCTCGTCTTTCCAGTTTTATTTAATTAGGGCTTACATCCGTATGAATCGATCACACAACTAGCCTGGAAGATGTGAGGATTTAGTTGGTGACGAACGATAACCTTGGAATCCTAAAGGGAGTTGGGCTTATATTGTGTAGCACAGCCATACGAAGGTCTAAAGAAAAGTTAAGGATTTATGTCGCACTAGGCGGGCAACCTCGAAATCCAATGGCTTGTTGTTTAATTCTAAGGAATGGCTTAGCTGATGTAGTCATGTTTTACTGTTGAAGATGGTCATGCTTCCCACAATGCTAGCTCTAAGTTCCTCGTGGTGATGAGTTTAAGTTTTCTAATGTGTCAAGTCATGATGTCAAATCAAATATCTCCTAAAGTTATGGTTATTTAAATGTTATGGTGAATGTTAAAGTTCATTAGAGTGACACTGATTAGGATCCTATGGTTTTCTCGTTTCGGCACTACTATTTTCTTTCAGATTCACTTAGTCCAAAGAAATTTACTAAACCTAACTTAATGAGTTTCGTACTTTCATTTAGACCATGGGAAATCTCATTACCATCCCGATTATCCGATATAAACATCTTAATTCAGTTGCAATTTTTGTTTTATTTTATTTTGTTTGTGATTAAATTTTTAGTTGACTTATATTTTGACTGTTGTGACGGTGAATTTTATCTTATTTAATTTTTAAATTTTAGTTTTGGTTTTGTGACTATCCTAATAGATATAATTTTGTGAGGAATTCAAATTGGAAGAGTAGATGAAGGTGTAGCTACCAAACCCCAAGTTATGACTCTATTGAGTCTCGAAAGGTCTTACTGGATGATTTTAGAACAAATTATAGCAAGTTCAATTTGTTCTTCAAAATATTCAAGAGATTCCAAAGTGCTCGGAGCATGACCTTAAACAAGTTTGAGGATTTCTTGAAACATTTCGAGTTCATTTAGAACTTATCATCTCATTTTATTAATCATCCATGGTTAAACTAAGGTTATCCCATTACTCAAAAAAACTTGATTTTCTATTTATCCCAAGGCTAGGACACTCCATTAATCAATTGATATTTCATTTAAGAGTTATGTGGGTGGGTGCCTCTAAGGCAGGTTTGAGTCATAAAGGATTGTGGTGCCCACAATTGAAGTCAGCTTGTAATGTTTAAAGATGTTAATCACCAATCATATTATCTTCTAAATCCAATCAATTGAGTTTAGACATCGAGCCTAGATCACTACAAGCCCTTAATAATCATAACGGGGGAAATTGATGGTAGTTAAAATTTTAGTTTAATTGACATATTTTCTTATTGAAAGATCACATCATCACCAATTTTAGGTCTAAGATAAGTAAATTATCATCTTGCTAGCGTAAGCCCATCACTTAAGAATCATTTGATCTTAATTGACTTTCGAGTCATGATGATTAGGGAAGTTAGGATTTTTTGTTGATATTATAGAAAAGGTGGCAAGTGAGTTTCTACCTTTTAATCCCATTGTATCGTGAGTTTCTACCTTTTAATCCCATTGTATTTCAATCATCCAAACATGTTCATTAAGATCAAAATTACCCATTTTCTGTTTGTTAACCCTAAATTTTAATTAAGGCGCCAAAATCTAAAGTTACTCATTTGCCTTTGGGGCACCTCGCCTCATAACTCATTAATCAAAATTCAAATGACTTTAAGAATTTAGAATGTCCTATCCCTGGGTCAATTAAAACATCAGAGGAGAAAATGTATTCAAATCTAATTTAATTTTATTTAAATAATTATTTAAACTTAAAAAGTAGTATTTTCAAAGTTGATTTTACTTAACTATCCAAAATAAAGTTTTTATTAATGAGAAAATTACAAGAGATCCCCTTAATTCAGAGAAACACTTAGACAAAAGTTCATGATTTTTTTAATTAATTTTTTATTATTACTATTTAATTATTAACAAATTTCAATGATTTAAATAAATGGAAAATAATGTTTTAATTATAAAAATTATTTTTATATTCTTATTAAACTTCTTTAAATTCAAAAAACTTGAAGAATCAAATTTTGTATATTTATGATTTTTAATTTATTTATTATAATTATTTTTATTGAGAAAAACAAGGAAAAAAATAAAGAAAATATATTTTTAAGGTTTTAAAATTTATTTTTAACTTGGAAAAGTTAGGAAAATATATTACTGAGTCTCAAGTGATCAATAGACCATTAGGCACATTTTAAAATATTTTTGTATTTTTTGAGATTTCTTATTTATTTTTAATTATTTTATATTCAAAATAAGGCTCAAAAATCAAGTTTTTTCTCAAACATAACTTTTATTTTTCCTTAGTGTCCTAATCACAAGGAACTCAGAAAATCACTTTTCATATTACTGAGTCTCAAGTGATCAATAGACCATTAGGCACATTTTAAAATATTTTTGTATTTTTTGAGATTTCTTATTTATTTTTAATTATTTTATATTCAAAATAAGGCTCAAAAATCAAGTTTTTTCTCAAACATAACTTTTATTTTTCCTTAGTGTCCTAATCACAAGGAACTCAGAAAATCACTTTTCATAATTTTCCTAAGTGTATTTAATTTATTATAATTATTTTTGTACAAAAATAAAAGGTTTTTTAGAAAATCAAGTTTAGTGCTCAAACTTAATGAAATAATTTTAAAATTTTTACAGTGGGTACATATGATTTTTATACACAGTGTGGAATTAATTTTGTTAATTTTTTATTAGTATTTAATTTACATAAATTACTATAAGATATATACACTTAACCAAATATAGAAATTTACAAAATTATTCAAGGCATCATAATATTTTTCCTAAGCTTCCCTTACCATAGAAAACCTACTAAAATTATTCCCATAATTTTCCAAGTGATCTCTTAATTTATAGAATTAAAATAAGCCAAAATAGTTATCTTAGTTTGAAAATCAGGTTTAGAAGCATAGGCATGTCCTCTGACCTTAGAAAAATTAGAGGACATAACCTCTGTCATGAGGAACAAACCCTCAAAATTTCAAGCCATGGTGAGCAATGTTTGATCATAATGAATTAAAATACTCTAGAGATTATTTAAATCATTAAAAATTAGAGTGTAAGAAAATAGTTTTTACTTTTAGTCCACATTATTCTCCTTTATTCCGTGAGCAAGTGGGTATTTTTCTTTTATTTTTATGATTTTTCTAGAGAAAGATATGGATTTTTGAAGTTCAAGCATTTAATTAATCCCAAAAAATCTATATTTTTTTATTTAAATGCGCGGCGCTGATCCCAATGATATAGTTGTGCAAAATAAATAAAGTTGACTTCACTTTACAACGGTGCCAAAAACTTGATGCGTTATTTCATGAATAAGAAATTTAAGGAAATTTAAGCAATTTATGAAGAAATTTAAGCAATTTATGTAGGGATTCTACGCAAGTATATGTATCATTATCAAGTAATACAGGACTTTATATTTATGCCCCAAATATCGATCCCATGAGGAAGGTTTAAATTTGAAATGATAAATTAACTAGGAAATTCACTGTAATAAAATAAAATTACTATCACTAATTTTGATCACTAATTTTGAATATTCACTAATTTTGAATATTTGATGTATTATTAGAATTAAAATATTAATTACTAGCAAAATTGAAATGCAAAGTTTAAACAGTAACTACCAAACTATGTTCATGTGATGAAGTTATTTAATATGAAAAAGCATATTTCTCACCAGAATGATTTTTTGGTAAAATGAGATGAGACAAATGGTTTAAATCTATATTGTGCTAAATAGGAGCAATTTTAATTCTCTACCTTGATTCAGTGTTCTAGAGAATCATTAGCTAATCTATGGTTTAGTCCCTAAATCTCTGGTTAGGCTGGGAGGATACTAGCTCTCACTCCAGAGCTCCCACTTCCCTTCCCCTAAAGGCTAACGCTCTCTTTAGTTCTTAAACTCTAAGAGCAAATTGGAGATTTTAGTCTGTCACCTAAAAATCTCCAATTCTACACCCAACAATGTATATTTCCCTATTTATTTGCACTTAATTCCATGAACAAAATACCCCATTGAATTAAATGTGATTATCACTCTGTTGTAGAACTCATACTCTATTTTCTGGATCATATGTTTCCCAACATATTTTAACATTTCAATTGGTCATATCGAAAAGTAAATGAAGATCAAAGTACAAATCATCACAAATTGATCACAATTTATTTTATATTAATTGGCACATCCAAATTATCTCTTCATATCACCATATCTCAAAGTAGAGAGAAAGATAAAGGAAACTACTCAGACTTCCTGAGAAAGATACAGCAAAACACAAATTTTATATATAAAAGAAATTTCATACAACAATAATAAACAAGCAACATCTAAAACTCTTTCTCAAAGAAAATCCCTTGTAACCTATCTTGGACTCTTTTTCTCTTTAAAATACTCTTGATTGTCTCTTAAAAGATCTAAGGAGGAAGAAATCTCTCACTTCTCTCTCTCTCTCTAACAACTCTTAGAAAAGAATTTACACTTAAACTCACCACAAAACTCAAAACCCTAAAGAAATAAATGACTAATGGACTCAACGTGGTTGGGGGGGCGGAAGAGAGTTTTTTCTAATCAATTTTCACTCTAAATAGAGCCTAATGTCAGTTTTCTAATATGCGCATCCAAAAAATCTTCAAAAAGCATCTAAATTCATCCAATCTTCTAAAAATCGGTCCTCCACCGACATTAGCGCCGTCGGCACCAGTGGCCCATGAATTAATTAATTGTTCTCTATCAAATGGTGTTGTTGGCGCTGCTCCTGGTGTCGTCGGTGTTAAGGAAATCATGGCCTCTATTATGTAGGTCTGCATTGCCGGCGTTTAGCCTGGCACCGTCGGCACTAAATATTTCTTCAAAAATGTCATTTTGACTCCAAATTTCATCCTTTTTGCTTCCTTTTTGGTTCAAGTCCTAGGAATCAACAACCTGTAATAAAATATGAAAATTTCCTTTCTTTAAAGCTCAATATCACCAAAAACGAGTATAAAATATGGGTCTAAAAATGCATATATTTTTGGTGTATCAGGCATCAACTCATCCTACGGAGGCTCCCAGCTCACACGCTGCGCTCAGCCATTTGACGTTGTCATCCACCTCAGCTACCACACGGCCCAACTTTTTGCTCCAAGGGTTCATCTGACTTGATCTCCTCCATCCATCCAATACACGCGCAATCGGACGGCTCCCTGTCATCGTCCCTAAATGACCTAACCTGAGAGTCGTTCACACTAAAACCTTAAGATCTTCATCTAGACTCAACCAAATGCATGGGGTTTGTTCCTATACCTTCATCTACTCAATATGAGTATATCTATACAGCTTATATGATATGAAATATAGTAAATACGTATGGAGAATCAAATTAGGCTCAGATTAGGGTTGAAATACAATACATGTGTCTCAGAGAGGTGGCCTCAATCAGATGGTTGGGGTAGCTTAGAGTGGGTCCAACGAACCTCCAGATAAAGTCCTATGTTTTGGTGAATTTTCTAGATATGATTTCAATAAAGCTTCAATTCAGGTGATAGTCTAAAGCTATGTTAGAGGCTGTTTGAGAGGGGGCTTTTGGGAGGGATCAACTCCTCTTGCTCTGGTGATGATATGAGCACAGTTAATTGGAGTTTGGTGGACTGTGGAAGTTTGTGGAAATATTTCCTAGTTTGAGCTCAATTTTTTAACTCAAAATTGAGCTCTTACAGTGAGAACCAGAGGGGGAAAGTGATGGAATTGAGTTGAGGAGTTTTTGGAGAGTCTCTGGAAGCAAATGGGCAGAGTTTCCCCAAGGAATTTGTTAACCTCCCTCTTGGTCCTGGAGGGGTCAATTTAAAGCCATGGCTGCCTCGGGGAGCTCAGGGCTTGGTAGTTGGTGCTAAAGCTTGTTGAGTTGGAGTGAAGAAAATTACAAGCATCCAATTGGAGTGAGCTTAGGGTTTTGGCCATTTTGGCTTATTTGCGGTGACTATTTCTGGTGATTGAGGTGGTGTCTGGCCAGTGTTTAGTCACCTCTTGGCTTAGGGAGGTTAGGAAATGGTTAATTATGATTTACTCTCAATGGCAAGTGATGATGGCAAAGTATTTTCAAAATAAGGCTAAATATGGCTAAGATCCCTTAAATCAAAGGACCATTGGTCCATAGCTCACCTAGGTGATTTAGGTGGGTTTAGGCTGGTCAATAGAGTCCAAATGGTGGTTGTGGTGACATTAATTTGGTCACTTTGGTATGGCTAAGTCAATTTTGGTGAAAGGGTTTAATTTTGGTCAAATTGTCATGAAGTTGGTGATCTGAATTTTTTGTTGCGATAGATTGTGTAAAATTTAATTAAATATAATCAATTAATATTCAGATTCTATGCAAGTATACGTATCATTATCAAGTAATAATGGACTTTCTATTTAAGCCCCAAGTATCGATCCTACGGGGAAGGTTTAAATTAGAAATGACAAATTTTCTAATAAATTCACAGAAAGTCAATTGAAATCACTGTCACTAATTTCAGTTGTTGAGATGTAATCAAAATTAAATTTCTAAACTATTATCAAATCAAATATGAAAAATTTAAAACAGTAAATACTAATCTATTAACTATGTTTATGTAACGGAGATTCTTATGTGAAAAAACATCCTTTCCACTATAATGAGGCTATGGTAAAATGAGATGAGATAAATGTTCATAATATGTATTGTACCAAATAGGATCAATTTTAATTTTCTACCCAGATACAATGCATAGAAAATCATTGGCTAATCTTAGTGTTTAGTCCCTAAATCTATGACTATGCTAGGAGGATACCGACTCCCACTCCAGAGCTCCCACTTCCCTCCACTTGAAGGCTAGCTCTCACTTCAGTTTTAAAATACTAAGACTGAATTGAAGATTTTAGTCGGTCACCCTAAAGGTTCTCCAACTCTACACCCAACAAAGAATATTTTCCTATTTATTTGCACTTAATTCCATGAATGATGTTCTCCTTCATGGAATCAAATGTGATCCTTACTCTGTTGTAGAACTCATACTCCATTTCTCGGATCATATGTTTCACAGCACATTTTAACAATTTAATTGACCAAATCGAAAAGTAAATTAAGTTCGGAGTTGAAAAATAATCACAATTTATTTTACAATTTAATATTGGCACATTCATATAATCTCTTCATTTCACCATATCTCAGAGTAGGGAGAAAGATAGAGGGAACTACTCAGACTTCATGAGAAATAAATAACAAAAAATAAATTTCATATATAAATGAAAGTTCATACAACACTGATGAACAAACAATACTTATCTGAAAACTCTTTCTAAAAGCAAATCCTTTGTAGCCTTTCCTTAGAAATGCAGGAAGAAGATATCTCTCACTTTTCTCTTTCTTCAACACTCTTACAGAAAGTTTCACACTAAATTTCACCACAAAAACTCTAAACTATGAAAACAAAATCAATAATTGACTTCAATATTGAAGTGGAATGGAATGATGTGGTGCAAAAAATAAAAGTAGAGGAGTGAAAAATGTAGAGGAACGCTTTTCTTTGGCGCCGTCGGCGCTAGTCTGGTGCCATTAACATTAAGTGAAAAATCTCTGCTTAATTTGTTCTGCGTCGTCGGCGCTGCCCTCGACGCTGAGCATTTCTTCAAAAACGTCATTTTAAGTCCAAATTTCATCTTTTTTTGCTTTCCTTTTGCTTTCTTTTTTTTTAACCCATAGAAGTTAACAACCTATAAGAAAACATCAAAATACCTTCCATTAAAGTGCAATATCATCAAAAATAAGTATAAAATATGGGTCTAAAAATGCATATATTTTTGGTGTATCAAAATCCCCCAAACTTACATGTTACTTGTCCTCAAGTAACTCCTTTACTACATAAAAAAATAAGACTTATGATAAAGATCTTAACTTTTAGAATTCCATATTTTAGTTTTCCAAATATAATAGTATAACTTAAGAAAAATTCAAAACAACTCCAATTAATACTAAAGGTGTAAAGATATTCAATAATTAAGTCTAAGGTTTTTTTATCCTCTCGTTCTTTTAAAAAAAATTACAAATTGTTATATTAAAGTCAGTTAGTAAATTCATATGAAAAAGAACTTCATAAAACTATACTAGTAAATAAACTAATACTCAAATAAAATTTTAGAAAATGTAGTTAAGTCTTCTTCCTTAAGTTGATTCAAGTGAAGCCAATTTTTAATTAGGCATCTCCTCAAGCTTCTCCTCACATCTTTCTCTCTTTTTTTTCTTTTCTCTTCTTTTCATTTCAGAATCATTTTCAATCTTTTTTCTTTTATTTTTACTCCCTTTTTTTTTTTTATATGTCAGGATTACTATATCTGGATAGCCTTTAATGATTTTGAACTTCACTATCTTCTTCTTAAAGTTAAAAACTTT
>NW_018165004.1:198203-201897 GCF_001263595.1 Phalaenopsis equestris | reverse complement strand
ATATGGAGTATAAGTAGGGTGAATAGGGAACTGAACTGTATTGTCACCCCTCAAGTATCTTACTAAAGCATCATCATAAGCAGCATCATACTCAAATTTTTGGTGAATCAGATCATCAATGTGAGCATTTCTAGCCTCCATATTTTGCATCCTATGATCCATCCTCAAAACATCTCCCTGCAGAATCATCATCTGGTCCAACAACTCTCTGTTGCGGGGCTCACTTGAATTAGGCTAACTAAAAGTAGGGGTTCTAGAAGTAGAATAAATATCCCTGTCCTGTCTTCCAGATCTCTAATCAACATGGGACTCATAAGTCTTGATGATGGCAGGCATAATCAGTTTCTGAGGGTCAATCCTCTTCTCATCAGGTCTGAATCAACTTCTGCATGCTCACAAAGTGTGTAAATGAGAGCAGGGTGCACCAATCCACCAATGGTCTCTCTCAGAGCAATAGATCAAATCTTCATATAAATATTCATATAAATGATAGAGTCTACATTTATATCCATCACTTGTTGAATACAGTAGTTCAGGATGGCTCTATCCTTGGCCACTTCACTATGATGATTCATTAGAATCATCCTCTCAGAAATAAAATGGTGTCAGGCTTTAGATACTACATTTAACAGAGAAAGGGGAAAGTTAACTTTAACTCTATTTTTTATTTTCCAAGCTTTTATTTTCCAAGCCCCTTTCTCCCTAGTCAAAGAAGAAATAACTTCATCTAAAGCCTGATCTGTAACAGAAAAAGAATGATACTGGCATCTGAATGATAAATGATACTGGCATCTATACACATCTTCTACAGAATAAATCTCATTTATTTTCTTTGGAGTAAATTCTAACCTTTTTCCACAAACAAATACATAATCATTAGAAGCTTCAGGAAGGTTGGCATAATATTACATTACAATCCAGTTATTGCATCGGCAGTAAAATAGCAAAAATTTTTCCACTGTCGAGCAATACTCAAACGGTTAACTTCTCCTCCAAGATTTTTAAAACCTCAGTCCTTAATTACTTTCTTATCCTCACAAATGCTATGAAATCGAGCATTGGTTCTAAAGCTAACAAATCTTTACTCGTCATATTCTACTTTCCTTTTGCTCGATCTAGGTGTTATAGAAAATCTAGAAAATTTTGAAAATTTTGAATAAGTTCTAAAATTCAAAAAATCAAAATGTAAATCATTTTAAACTTCAAATCACTAAATAAGAGTTCATCACCAAAGGATTTTCTCAAAAATTTCTCAAAAAAATTCCATATTTTTGGATCCATGCAATGTGAGATTAATCCTTGGTGAAAATCAAAATTTTATTTTACTTTAAAGTGTAGCTCTTACCAAAAGAAGATGAAATCTGAAACTTCTTAGCCTCAAAATCACCTTAAATCTGCCCAAAATCAAGCCCTAGCCACCCAAACCAAAGGTTAAAGATCAATTAATCGTAAAAATGGTGGCCACAATAAAAATTGTGAATTTTTAGGGGTTAAAATATGTTGTCGAGTCGAGGACTCCGTCAGCGCTGAAGGCCCGAAAAATTCCATATTTTGATTTTTTTAATTTTCAACTTCCTATCAACTTACTCCAAAAATTTTTAGTATTTTAAACATAAATTCTTATCTAACAATAATTCACAAAACAAAACATTTCACAAACATCAATTTTCACAAACAACAAAAAACTAACTTTTATATATGAAAGTACACTTTTGACAGTACACTTTTTTAATTACACAATCACACATATTAAACAAACTAATTATAAATCAGTGTCAAAATCAAGCCACAACACTAAACGCTATCACAAAACTATACACATAATCAAAGTTCAGAATTCTAAAGCAAAAAGCAAACCAAACCAAATTAAATCCACACAATTACACTAAATGTATATAATGTTCTAAAATAGGTAGAGAATTTAAAATCTTCAACTATTACGCCTCTTCTTCAGTGTTTTCTCCTCCTCTGATATCTCCCATAGATTGGTAATGAACAAATAAGTTGTAGAAGGATTGGTACAGTAATTGATTTGTCGAATTTTCTTCGATCCACCCTTTTTCTTTAGACATCAGAACTAATCCTGCTTCAAAAGTTCCAGTGTGATCAAAATTTTCTTTCATGCTTCAATCTAGGTGATCAAAAAGGCATTTAAGATCTCCTACTGCATTCATAAGACTCTGAAGTTCCCTTTCAATTTTCTTCAATTTCTTTCCAAAGCAAGCAAACTTCCAACTGTTTGTGTCAACTGTTGGTGGTATTATTGGAGTTGAAGCATGTGAAGATTGATCTATGATGGCATTTAGTGCTTCATTTCCTTTACCAACATACTAATCATCAATAGGGATCATTGGCTCCCATGGTATTAAAACTTTTTCCCAACTTTCATATGTCACTTGAGATTGACTGCAAATCAGAAGAATTGTAGAAGGATGCCCAAGTCCATAAATTGACCCATTCATAATGATACCCACAATAGATTTAAATATGATTGATCATATATCAATAGGTTTTTCCATTTGAATGCAATAGTTTAAAATAGCACTTTGCTTGGTGACTCTACTAATCTTCATAGTAAGGAGTATTTTTGCACAAATAAAAAAATGTCACTGCTTCAAAATTGAATTAAGTGATGAAGCACGAAAATTAATATATCCTTCATCTCTTACTTCTCACATATCACTTTAATCCGTTAGAAAATTATAAACATCTTGCATCAAATCTCGCGTAGGAATGAAATTTTTATAATGACAGATTGGAACATTTTTTATCATATACAATTCATTCATCCTCGTAGGAGTAAATGGTACAACCTTACGTTGTATGAAGACAACTCTTTGGGTAATTCCATGTAGATTTTCTTAGAATTCCTTCACTACATGCACAACAACTGCAGCAGTAGTGTAACACAGAACTTCCCATCACCTTTACAAAATTATCTTGTCAATCAGAGCAATTGGATAAACATGATTAACAAATCCACTTTCCTTGATCAATCTCCTCTTCGTAATAACTTTATCTTATAATTGCTATGCGTCAAAACTAATAAACTTTCTTTTGTTGAAAACTTCAAACCTCAAAGTATTTCTGGAATTGGAAGCCGTGGAATCCAAAAATAGGAAGTTACTAGGCATCCAAGGATGTTTCTATGCCTTTTTAAACTCGTCCCGACGGTTATTATGAAGTGAAATCATGCCAAAACTTGCTAAAAGTTGTCTAAAACCGTCCAACCACACTCAGCGCCATCGGCGCTCCCGATTGGTGTTGTCGGTGCTGATGTCTGTTATCTAGGGAGTCGTCGACCCCCATTCTGGCGTTGTCGGCGCTAGTGGTCAAAATTGCGATTTTCATTTTTTTTATTCAATTCGATTCCAAATTTTCTCCAATACCAATATTTGACTTAATTTGTAATAAATGCAATTGTGTAGGATTATTATCGACTAATATATAAGACACTTAACAAACTAAATAGTAATACATAGCAATATAAGTAAGGGTTGCCTCCCACAAAGCGCTTGGTTTAACGTCGTCAGCCCGACATACCATTTATTTAGTTGGGTTCACTTAACATTAAAACTTCATTAAATTGAGGTATGTGCCCTTCATAATAATGTTTCAGACGATGCCCATTAACTTTCAATATATTTCCAGTGTTAGGATCTTTAATAATAATCGATAGACTTTAATCACTTTA
>NW_018165004.1:197586-198193 GCF_001263595.1 Phalaenopsis equestris | reverse complement strand
ACCATCTAGATTTCAGTTTTCCTGGAAATAATCTTAATCTTGTATTATATAATAAAGCTTCTTGTCCAGGTTCAAACTTCTTTTGAATAATCTTTCAATCATGTCATATTTTTATTTTCTCTTTATAGATTTTTGCATTATTATATGCTTCATTTATAATCTCCTCAAGTTCATTAAGTTACAAAAACCTTTTCTCACCAGCATCCTTTAAATTAAAATTAAAATCTTTGATAGCTCAAAATGCTTTATGTTCCAATTCTACTGGTAAATGCATGTTTTTCCTAAAATCAATCTATATGGGGACATTCCTATAGAAGATTTATAAGCAGTTCTGTATGCCCATAATGCAGTATCTAGTTTATCATACCAATCCAATTTATAAGGATTTTTTGCTTTTTCTAAAATGCATTTAATTTCACAATTCGTTATTTCTGTTAGACCACTAGTTTGAGGACGATAAGCAGTAGAGAATCTATGTATTATATAATATTTCTTGAATAATTTTTTGATTCTCTTATTCCTAAAATGAGAACCTCCATAAGTAATTATTACTCTCGGCATTCCATATCTTGTAAAAATATTTTTAATTAAAAATTTAGAAACACTC
>NW_018165004.1:195557-197515 GCF_001263595.1 Phalaenopsis equestris | reverse complement strand
TTTCCCAAATGAAGGCATAAAGGCATAAATGGTCTCATAAAGTCTAATCCCCACACATCAAAAATTTCAACTTCTAATGTGTAATTTAGATGGATTTCATCTCTTCTGAAAATGTTTCCTACTTGTTGACATCTATCGCATGTTTTAATATATTCATTAACATCTCTAAAAATAATAGGCCAATAAAATCCAGCTTGCAAAATTTTATATACAGTTCTATTTATTCCAAAATGTCCTCCAAATTCAAAATCATTGCATCTTTCAACTATCTGTTGAGTTTCTTCATAAGATACACATCTTCTAATAATTAAATCTTTACATTGTTTATATAAATATGGGTCATCCCAAAAATAGTCTTTCAAATCATAGATAAATTTCTTTAATTGTGGATTCCTAATATTAGGTGGTAGAATGTCACTTACAATATAGTTTACTATATCAGCATACCACGGTACATCCATTTCATCAATACTATATAAATGTTCATCAGGAAAATTTTCTAAAATTTCATTTGCAAAATTAGTTAGAATTTCTATTCTAGATAAATGATTTAATTATCATTTCCCTTTCTATCAATCACGGTAAGATCAAACTCTTGCAATAGAAGTATCCATCTAATTAATCTTGGTTTAGCATCCTTCTTTTGCATCAAGTATTTAATAGCAGAATGGTCTGTATGCACTATACATTTAGTTCAATTAAATAAGATCTAAATTTATCAAAGGCATAAATAATAGCTAATAACTCTCTTTCAGTAGTAGTTTAATTAATTTGAGCATTATTTAGAGTTTTACTTGCATGATATATAACTTTAAAAATTTTATCGTGCCTTTGTCCTAATATAGCCCCAATAGCATACTCACTAGCATCACACATTATTTCAAATGGTTTCTCCCAGTCAGGTGGTACTATTATAGGTGCAGCGATTAATTTTTTCTTTAATAATTCAAATGTTGTTATGCATTCCTCATTAAAATCAAATTTCATATCTTTTTCTAAAAGTTGGCATAGGGGTTTAGTTATTTTTGAAAAATTTTTATGTAGCGCCTGTAAAAATCAGCATGTCCTAGAAAACTTCTTGCCCCTTTAACATTATTAGGAGGTAGTAATTTTTCTATAACTTGGATTTTTGCATGATCTACTTCCATGCCTTTTTTAGAAATTTTATGCTCAAGAAAAATACCTCATGCAACCATAAATTGACATTTTTCCCAATTTAAGGCTAGGTTGATTTTTTCACATATCTCCAAAACTTTTTCTAAATTATTAAGGCATAACTCAAAGAATTCCCAAATACAAAAAAATCATCCATAAATACTTCCATTCCATGCTCTATAAAATTGCTAAAAATTGACATCATGCATCTTTAAAATGTTGCAGGTGCATTGCAGAATCCAAAAGGTATTCTACGAAAAGCAAATATTCTATATGGGCTTGTAAATATTGTTTTCTCTTGATCCTCCGGCGCAATTGGAATTTGGTGATATCTGGTATATCCATCTAAAGAGCAATAGGAGCAATAGTATTTGTTCCCAGCCAATCTATCCAACATTTGATCTAGAAAGGGCAAAGGAAAGTCATCTTTTTTGGTGGTCATATTTAATTTTCTATAGTCAATACAAATTCACCAACCAATTACTTGTGATTAGTATTAATTCATTTTTCTCATTTTCTTCAATAGTCACTTCTCCTTTCTTCGAAACACAGTAAATTGGGTTTCCCCAAGCACTATCTGAAATAATATATATAATTTCAGCATCTAACCACTTTAAAACCTCTTTTTTAACAACTTCTTTCATTATTGGGTTTAATCTTCTCTGAGGATCCGCTTTAGGCTCATACTGTTCATCTAATAAAATTCATCTAATAAAATTTTGAATACTAATTCCTTTAATATCTACTAAAGTCCATCCAAAAGTCTTTTTATACTTTTTCATCATCTTTATCAACTTCTTTTT
>NW_018165004.1:194985-195468 GCF_001263595.1 Phalaenopsis equestris | reverse complement strand
ATCCTAAAAATAATACATATTTTAAATGGGCTGGTAATATCTTCAATTCAAGTTCAGGTGGTTTAATACTTGAAGGAATATGATTTTTACTATCATTTTCCAGCAAGTCTAATGCTTCAAATTTGCCCTGAATATAATCTAAATCTTCTTCTTTTACTTCATTTTCAATATCAAAAATTTCTCCTTGCTTTAATTGATCTTCGAATTCATTCTTAAACTACTCATTAATTAGATAATCAGCTACTTCCATCCTGAAACATTCATTATCTTTTTCTATTGTAGGAAATTTCATAGCTTTTGCTATATTAAATTTCACTTCTTGATATTTAACTCTCGAACTTTCATCATTAATTATCCTTTTTGCACATCTATTACAGCTCTCCCTGTTGTGAGAAATGGTCTCCCTAAATTAATTGGAATCTCTTAATTGGAATCTCTTTATCTTACTATAAAGTTTATAGGGAAAATAAATTTATCCACTTT